>NC_142069.1:90552320-90692320 GCF_059756535.1 Pantherophis guttatus
GACCCATTCTGGGTTGGTGACTGGGACCAGAGGTTTGGTTTTCTGGGAGTTTTGGATTCATGCTGGAGCCCATGCTCAGGGAACTTCTCTGTAGCAGAATGTGTGTTTTGGGTTATTCTGTGTGTCTCGTTCCAATGAACGAGGACATACGTTCAATTTTGCATGATTGTCAGTAGAGGAGGGACAAAAACAGCCAAGGAAACCAGGGATCCATCATGTTCTCAACGCAATGGAAGATTTAGGGTGATCCATCATGTTCTTAACTCAATGGGAAAAGGTGCTGGACACAGTAGATCTATCATGTTCTCAACTCAATGGGAAAAGGTGCTGGACACAGTAGATCTATCATGTTCTCAACTCAATGGGAAAAGGTGTTGGACACAGTAGTTCCATCATGTTCTCAACTCAATAGAAGATTTAGGATGCTCCATCATGTTCAAAAGGTGTTGGACACAGAGGATCCATCATTTCTCAACTCAATTGAAAAATGTGTTGGGCACATTAGATCCATCATGTTCTCAACTCAATGGAAGATTTAGGGTGATCCATCATGTTCTCAACTCAATGGGAGAAGGCGTTGGACACAGTAGTTCTATCATGTTCTCAACTCAATAGAAGATTTAGGATGATCCATCATGTTCTCAACTCAATGGAAGATTTAGGGTGATCCATCATGTTCTCAACTCAATGGGAGAAGGTGTTGGACACAGTAGTTCAACTTAATGGGAAAAGGTGCTGGACACAGTAGATCCATCATTTCTCAACTCAATGGAAAAAGGTGTTGAGCTTAGTAGATCTATCATGTTCTCAACTCAACGGAAGATTTAGGATGACCCATCGTGTTCTCAACTCAATGGGAAAATGTGTTGGGCACAGTAGATCCACAGTTTTGAGAGAGGTAGCTTTCCCTAGGCAAGTTAGGTGCCCCTTGATGCCCCTTGGTTGAGACGTTCTCCTCTTCAATCAAACATTGAAGTTTAAAGCGTCAAGCGACTTGAGTGGAAAATTGAGAACAACTACGAAGCTCTTAGGAAAGTATATAGGAGACGTTTACTCTGAGATGTTACTGCTGGTGAGAAATACAAGGAAGTTGGGAAGGCGAGCTCAAGTAATGAAAAGATTGAATGCACCTCCTTTTTTGACTCTTGCTCAAACGTACAATTTCCCCTCCACCGTCTTTAGGTTGGACAAATAATGCAACTTTTACTTTTTGTGGCTTTCATGTCATCATACGTTGTATGGTCAACAGGGAGTGTCTCTGATCTTAATACCGGATAGTATACATTGAACTCGGTGGAGTTATTTGTTCGGGATAAATATTTGGATATGTTTGTCTTCTATGCTTTAAGAAAAACGAGAAGCTAGAAATCATAATTCAAAAATGACAAGGGGGAAAAAAAAACCCCACGGAGCTCGTAGAAGGCAAGGCCAAGGAGATAAGGATACGAATTGTTCATATAAGATTTGGAATTGAATGACCACCTCATTCTTGTACGTTATACCGGTAAGTCCTCGACTTACAACAGCTTATGTAGTGCCCTTTTGAAATTATACCAGTGCAGAAAAAAGTGAGTTATGACCGTTTTTCATGCTTAACGACCGTTGCTGCGTCCCCATGGCCACGTGATCAAAATTGAGATGCTTGGCAACTGACTCGTAGTTATGACAGTTGCAGCATCCCGGGCCCTTTTATGACCTTCTGACAAGCAATGGGGGAAGCTGAATTCATTTAACAACCGTGTGACTCACCTAACAACGGCAGTGAGCTCTCGCCTCACAATCAGGAGGCTGTGAGTTCGATCCTAGGTGGAGGCAGATATTTCTCCCTCTGGGCACAATGAGAATATATCAGCTGAACAAAACTCCGCATTGGCGACAGGAAGGGCGTCTGGCCATTCAAACACTCCGCTCCATTCAGTTGCCCAGACTCCACCCCGCAAGGAATTATGGGGTCGTTAAAAGAAGAAGATGATGATGATTTGTGTCATGGAAGATAAAATAAGAAACAGAAACTAAAGCAGAAAAGAGATAATCCACTTTAACAGAATAACAGAACAGAACTTTCCACTCAGTGGTGGGTTTCAAAATTTTTTACTACCGGTTCTGTGGGAGTGGCTTGGTGGGCATGGCAGGGGAAGGATACTGCAAAATCCCCATTTCCTCCCGATCAGCTGGGACTCGGGAGGTAGAGAATAGATGGGGGCAGGGCCAGTCAGAATTTTTACTACCGGTTCTCCGAACTACTCAAAATTTCCACAACCGGTTCTCCAGAACTGGTCAGAACCTGCTGAAACCCACCTCTGATTCCACTCCATCATATTCTATTCTATTCTATTCTATTCTATTCTATTCTATTCTATTCTATTCTATTCTATTCTATTCTTTTCTATGCTATTCTATGCTATTCTATTCTACTCTACTCTATTCTATTCTCTTTTCTTTTCTATGCTATTCTACTCTATTCTCTCTTCTCTTCTCTTTTATTTTATTCTATTCTATTCTATTCTACTCTACTCTAGATTCTATTCTATTCTATTCTATTCTATTCTATTCTATTCTATTCTACTCTCTTTTCTTTTCTATTCTATTCTACTCTACTCTATTCTATTCTCTTTTCTTTTCTATGCTATTCTACTCTCTTCTCTCTTCTCTTCTCTTTTATTTTATTCTATTCTACTCTACTCTACTCTACTTTCTATTCTATTCTATTCTACTCTTTCTTTTCTATGCTATTCTACTCTCTTCTCTCTTCTCTTCTCTTCTCTTTTATTCTATTCTACTCTACATTCTATTCTATTCTATTCTATTCTACTCTACTCTACTCTACTCTCTACACTACTCTCCTCCGATGTAGCTAGATTTTTCTGAAAGAAGCAAAATTCTTTC
This sequence comes from Pantherophis guttatus, assembly GCF_059756535.1. Classification (NCBI taxonomy): domain Eukaryota; kingdom Metazoa; phylum Chordata; class Lepidosauria; order Squamata; family Colubridae; genus Pantherophis; species Pantherophis guttatus. The sequence continues at coordinate 90,555,207 of NC_142069.1, forward strand.
TTCTCTGGTTCCACGATGAAGCGTAAAGTGTAATTCATCCACCCTCTAGAGGCCCATTTGAGAATAAGAATTTCTTTCAAGGAAAAACCCTGCAAGAAAGCAAGCCGGCCATTTGATTTTACGATGTTGGATGTTGCCATCTTTCGAGAGGCTCGTGCAATGGCTCATTCTACTTCTGCTACACCAACGGTCTGGATTTTAGGTCTGACAGGGCTTTCTTCAGTGGTGGGATTCGAATAATTTCACAACCGGTTCTCTGCCCTACTGACCGGCTGGGTGGGCGTGGCCATGGTGGGCGTGGCCAGGGGTGTGTGACAGACAGCACTCGGCCTCCTGAACCCCCCTGGGAGCAAAAACGGGCCATGGGGGGGCGCATCCCCCCGCACCCCGTTTTGGGCCTAGTAGGCCTCCCTGCACTTACCTGGGAGCCAAAACGGGGCACGGGGGGACTCCTGGAAGGGGTGAGAAGGGGTGGGGCCAGCCAGAAATTTAACTACCGGTTCACCGAAACTGGCTGAATCCCACCACTGACTTTCTTATTAAAAGTCATCAACTCATAAACATAACTCATAAACATAAACTTATTAGAAGTCATAAACATAAACAAGCTCCCAAGTCATAAACTTGGAGCTGCCGTCTAAGTTGGGTCATCAAGAAAACATTGTGGTCGGCCATTTCTGTCCCATACCAAAAATAATTACAGGTAGTCCTCGAATTACAACACTAAATGTAACACTAAATTACATTTAGTGGACCATTCGAAGTTACAACGGCACCGAAGAACGTGATGTATTATGACCATTTTTCGCAGTTACGACCTCTGCAGCGTCCCCGTAACCATGCGATCAAAATTCAGAGGCTTGGCGGCTGGTTCATACTTACGACCGTTGCTGTGTCCCAAGGTCACGTGATCCCCTTTTGCGACTGCCTGACAAGCAAAGTCCAGGGGGGAAGCCAGATGCACTTAACAACCGTGTTACCAAGTTGTCAGCTGCAGTGATTCACTTAAACGTAGCGAGAAAAGTCGTAAAATGGGGCAAAACTCACTTAACAAATTTCTCACTTAGCAGCATAAATTGTGGTCATAAGTTGAGGACTACCTACTGTATACACCTGTGGATGTGTATGAAGGACACAGCCGCCTGTTTCGTTGTCCATCGGACCAGCTATCGTAAGTACCCACCATCATATTGTGGCCAAATTTCCTGACTTACATTTTAAAAGCCAACTTTCCTAAACGGGTGTCCCAAGGCTGTTGGAAACCATAGAAAAAAGAAAAATAAATACCGTATTTTCCCGAGTATAAGACGCTCTGGACTATAAGACGCACGTACCTTTTTTGGAGAGGAAAACAAGAAAAAAAAATCTGCCTCTGTCTCTGCCTCCCTACAGTAATTTGCCTCCTTGCAGCAAACAGCAAACAGCCTGTTTCAGTTTCATTTTCAGCACAGCCTGATTAGCACAAGAAAAAAAAAATCAGCCTCTGCCTCCCAGCAATTCGCCTCCTTGCAGCAAATAGCGGATGCTGAAAATGGGGCGCGCAAAGGCGGCAATAGGCAATGTCAATCCCTGCAACCTGAAACAGCTGATGGTCGGGAGGCTGATCCAAACGACAATCAGCTGCTTGTGCTAATCAGGTTGTGCTGAAGCTGAAACTTGAAACGGGCTGTTTGCTGCAAGGAGGCAAATTGCTGGGAGGCAGAGGCCAAAGGGTGGGGGCCAGCAGGTGGGAGGGGCTATATTCGGTGTATAAAACGTACCCAAATTTTCACCCTCTTTTGTTATACTCTGAAAAATATGGTAAATAAAACAACAGAAAAAAAACCCTGGAAAAACAGACCCAAAACTGAGCCAGGCATTCTGTAAAGATGGTTACAAGGAGCCCAATAATCTTCACAGGTGTTTCCAGCGTCCAGGTAAACAAGGTGTGTCATGCTGACCTGTGGCCTGAAAAATGGAGAGTGGGGGTATTTCAGGCTTTGCCAGATTTTGAAATTGAGGACAGAGGCTAGCCGGAAATGGAAAGAGGCCAACGATAACCCAGGAAAGCAATTGTAAAACAGGTTCTGCAACCAGGACCAGAAGCGGAGAAGTTAGACGTCAAGTAGAAGTCGACATTTGACCCAACACAAGAGCTGGACTTCCCACCTGAAAAAACAGATCCAAAATTGAACCCGATGTTCTGTAAAGGCGGTTACAAGGAGTCAAATATTCACCGAACAACTGTCTCGCTTAGTAATTTGGAGCTCAGTTGTGGCCATAAGTCAAGGACTACCTACTTAGAATGGAACTAGCAGAGTGTTTTACTGGCCGGATGCCCTTCCCGTCACCAATGCGGAGTTTTGTTCAGCGGATATATTCTCATTGTGCCTAGAGAGAGAAATATCTGCCTCTACCTAGGATCGAACTCACAGTCTCCTGATTGTGAATTGAGAGCTTCTAGGCCACCACACCACTCTTGTGGTCCAACAGATAATAATCTGGTGATAATGACCATGTGTCTTGTAAGAAGGAATGAGGAGCTTGAGGGAGGGTCAAAATACCAGCCGAGATACCAGGCGCGATACCGAATTGAACCCCAAGGCAGCTTGGGTGTGTGTGACCTAACCGAAGGATTTACAAAGGCAATGAATTCTGGTTTTTATGATCCGCAATATTTATAATTTTCCCGAGAGCTCTTGGAGGCTCCGGTGCAGGGACCTTTGAGCTACGCAATTGCTGTTATAAATGCCGTTGTAAAGAGTTTGCTTTTTCTTTTCTTTGTGTGTAACAAGAGAGAATATAGGAAATTCCTGGCAGAAACCTAGAAGCCCAGTATATTGTGAAAAAGAAGACAAATATATATATATATATATATATATATATATATATCCAGAGATGGAATTCCTTTGGAACTTGGTGGTGAGTGAGATCTTCATACGAGAGAGATGTTTTTTTATTATTATTATTATTTTTATTTATTTTTATGTGCCGCCCTTCTCCGGAGTCTCAGGGCGGCTTACAATGCGTTAAGCAATAGCCTTCATACTTTTGTATATTTTATACAAAGTCAGCTTATTGCCCCCACAAACCGGGTCCTCATTTTACCCACCTTAGAAAGGATGGAAGGCTGAGTCGACCTTGAGCCTGGTGAGAATTGAACTCGCAGTAATTGCAGGCAGCTGGAATGTTAAATGCTGCCTTAGTAGGAGGCATTAGCCTCCTACGCCACTCAGGCTCAAGATGTTAATTTTTCTGAGATCCCTTTACTGTGTTCCAGAGTTTTTTTTTTAATAAAAGAATTGATCTAATTTAATTCACTTTCCAAAAGAAGGAAAGGTAAATTCTGCTAAGGGTCAAACTCAGCGTCTGGTGATTTTGGGAGACATATCTGTTTAGTTTTTTGGCAGCACTTCTGGGAGAGGTTTGTAATTAGCTTTTACCTTTTTTTGATGTTTCATTCTAGTTTATAGCTTTTCCTGGTGGTCTCCCATCCATGTGCTACTATAATCAAGCTACTATAATTCATGCTAAACTCAAGCCAACCAACCATATTATGGCTTTATAACCTTAATTCTAATTTATTTTAATTCGTTTTGACCGACCCCCTCCGCTTTTCAAAGTGCAATTTGTAACTCAGTGTCCTGTGAACTGCACTAATTGAGGCTTATTTAAGGTTAAAATGAATCAGGGCTTATACCTAAACCCCAGCCAATAGGATTTGCAAACCGGGTCACAGATTATGCTCCCACATCAATATGTGATGGGAAATGGTGGTTTACAGCATTATGTCTCAACCGGAGCACTCTTAAGTTGGGTAGACTTCAACTCCCAGAATGTCTCAGCCAGCTGGGGGATTCTGGGAGTTGAAATCCACCCATCTTATTTATTTGTTTGTTTGTTTGTTTGTTTTATTTTTTTTATTTTAAATTTGATTTATATGCCGCCCTTCTCCAGAGACTCAGGGCGGCTTACAGTGCGTTAAGCAATAGCCTTCATACTTTTGTATATTTATACCAAGTCAGCTTATTGCCCTCACAAACTGGGTCCTCATTTCACCTACCTTAGAAAGGATGGAAGGCTGAGTCAACCTTGAGCCTTGGCGAGATTCGAACCTGCAGTAATTGCAGACAGCTGGTGTTAAATTACAGTGCTTCTGTCTGTTGAGCTAAACCAGGCTCATTTATTTATTTATTTATTTATTTATTTATTTATTTATTTATTTATTTATTTATTTATTTATTTGTTTGTCACATTTCTGTGCCGCCCAACTCCCAAGGGACTCTTAAAGGGGCTGAGGTTGAGAAACAACGGTTTAGGGATTAAATCCACGATATCTCTGCCTACACAAACTTAAATCGAGACCAAAATTATTGTTGAATTTGAACTACAAACGAATCTTACAGGTGAATTTAGAATCAGGTTGTTTTACCTGCTATTGAAACGTTTACTGATATTTTATTGGAATCCATTTCGATGCTTTGATGATCAGATCATTAGAATCGGGATAACTTTCCCTGCCATTGAAACATAGATCGATAGTTGATTGGAATCCATTTTGTTGTCTTTCCTTTCTTGGATTAATCGGGGTTATTTCTTTCCCTGAATTTCTTACACAGACCGGGGTCAAAAAAGATGTAGAACATGTCTTTCAGAACGGAGACCTCCCAAAACTTGGCGATATGATCCAATTCCAGATGCTTGGATTTCAGCATTGGGGTATCTACGTAGGCGAGGAGGAAATTGTACATCTCGCCTGGCCGCGTAAGAGAAAAATATTTTATGATCTATTTCCTACAGATCATTGGTGGGCTGTTGCCGGTTCGGGCGAACCGGTAGTTACGACCTGCGGGTGGGCCTCAATTGTGGATATGCGAACCACGGGCCCCACCCACCTGCCCAGGCACAATCCCGTCCTATATCGCTGGGGGTTTTGCACATTGCATCAGGGGTGGGTTTTGAAATTTTTTTACTACAGGTTCTGTGGGCATGGCTTTGTGGGCGTGGCGAAGCTTTGTGGGCGTGACTTTGTGGGCGTGGCAGGGGAAGGATACTGCAAAATCTCCATTCCCACCCCAATCCAGGGGAAGGTTACTGTCAACTTGCAAAGCTTTCAAGTTGCCATGAGCAGGAGGGAGGGAGAACTGAAGTGAATTCCATACATTCTTCCTGACCGCAATCAGAAGGAGGGTGTTAGGTTTCACAGCCAGCCAAAGTGGTTAATTGGAGAATGTGATTTATGACATGGCCAGAGAGGAGGGGAGAGACAGGGTCATAGGGGAACATAAATCTATGTAGGATCAGTCCTAACTGCATCCGAGTATTGCCGGAATGTTGCTCCTAATAAATGACTATGTTTCCTTTGAAGTTTGGATCATGGCTCATGAATTAATTAGGACATCTTTCGGAAACTTGACAGTTACTGCAAAATCCCCATTTCCTCCCGATCAGCTGGGACTTGGGAGGCAGAGAATAGATGGGGGTGGGGCCAGTCGGAATTTTTACTACCAGTTCTCCGAACTACTCAAAATTTCCGTTACCGGTTCTCCAGAACTGGTCAGAACCTGCTGATACCCACCTCTGCATTGCATGTATGTGTGGACAGCGTGCGCAAGTGAATTGCCGTGTTTTGTGACGCCACACGCATGCACGGATGGTGCGTGTGTGAACGAAGTGAGCGTGCATGTACGAGCGCTCACATTTCCGGTGCTGGGCGAATCGGTTGTTACAGTATGTGACGCCTACGGATACACGTCCTACTTTCCCCCCTGGGAACTCAAGGTGGGCAACGTAAACAGAAGGATAAAATCAAGAGCACATGAAGTGTTAATACCACTTTACAATGCCTTGGTGAGGCCACACTTGGAATCCTGCATCCAGTTTTGGTCACCACGATGTAAGAAAGATGTGGAGACTCTAGAAAGAGTGCAGAGAAGAGCAAGAAAGAGGATTAGGGGACTCAAGGATAAAACATATGAAGAACGGTTGCAGGAACTGGGTATGTGTAGTTTAATGAAAAGGAGGACCAGGGGAGACATGATAGCAATCTTCCAATAGCTCAAGGGCTGCCCCAAAGAAGAGGGAGTCAAGCTATTCTCCAAAGCAGCTGAGGGCAGGACAAGAAGCAATGGGTGGAAACTAATCAAGGAGAAAAGCAACTTAGAACTAAGGAGAAATTTCTTGACAGTCAGAACAATTAATCAATGGAACAACTTGCCTCCAGAAGTTGTGGATGCTCCAACACTGGAAGTTTTTAAGATGTTGGATGGACATTTGTCTGAAGTGGTGTAGGGTTTCCTGCCTAAACAGGGGGTTGGACTAGAAGACCTCCAAGGCCCCTTCCCACTCTGTTGTTCTTATTCTAACATGGAAAACTTTAAGATAGATTCACCTGAGAAACCACCTCTAAGGTAGGTTCACCTGACAAAAAAAAGTGACCAGCCCAAATTACTTTCCTGAGTTTCGAGGTCCGTCACTATCTCCCAGGGCTTAATCACTGCGACATCTCCATTTTGTCGATTGTAAAAAAAGTCCATACTTTAAAAGAGGATGGAGGAGCTCCCTCCAAACATTGGAAAGAAATATGAAACCTCCTGAAATGTTCAGGGATGGTGAAATCTCTCGCGGTCGGAACAATGCAGCGTTCTTCGACTGGATCTCATGAGATCTCATAGAAGAACAGGGCGATGTTGGGTGATATTGGATGATCCGGTGCATTTGGGACCAATTTTTTTTTTTACTTAAAAAAATAATATGGCACGCCATCGAATTTTCAGTGTAACAAGGCAAAGAGCATTCTTTTTCAGTACAGGTAGTCCTCGGCTTGTGACCACAACGGAGCCCAAAATTTCTGTCGTTAAACGGGTCATTTGTTCAGTGAGTTTTGGTCCATTTTACGACCTTTTTTTAACCTTGTTAAAAAGTGAAATTGGGCTTCCCCATTGACTTTGTCAGGAGGTCACAAAAGGTGACCCCGGGACACTGCAACGGTCATAAGTGTGAACCAATTGCCAAGTCTCTGAATTTTTGATCATGTGACTACGGGGATGCTGCAAAGGTCATAACTTTGAAAAACAGTCATAAGTCACTTTTTTTCAGTGCCGTTGTAACTTTGAATGGTCACTAAATGAACGGTTGTAAGTCGAGGAGTACCTGTACTGGCCATATATGACCTTTGACCAAAGTTTACTTGAGCAGACTTACATACTCTTGCTCAGAAAAAGATAAATTACAATTACAGTACCTCTGTGTAGGAAACTAAAGTTAGTTTGGAATTAGTCCTCAACTTACAACCACAACCGAGTCCAAAATTTCTGTCACTAAGTGAGACAGTTGCTACGTCAGTTCCTCTCCCCCCCTTTCTTGCCCTGGTTGTTAAGTGAATCACCATCGTTGTTAAGCTAGCAACACGGTTGTTAAATGAATCGGGCTTCCTCATGGATTTTGCTTGTCAGAAGATCGCAAATGGGGATCACGTAACCCGGGGACCTTGCAACCATCGTAAATGTGAGTTAGTGGCCAAGCGTCTGGATTTGGATCGCGTGGCCAGGGGGATACTCATGTCGTAAGTGTGATAAGACTGGTCGCAAGACACTTTTTTTCAGCACCATTGCAACTTCAAATGGTCACTAAACAAAGTGTTGTAAATCAAGGACTTCCTGTACACTTGGGTCTCTGATATAGGGATGGGAATAAAAAATTTACAACAGTATTCATTACATTGATATTGATTCTCTAATCTTACAAAAATAATAATGAGCATAACACATCTATTCATTTCTCCCTCTTAACCTATCTTCTAATAAGAATATATTGAATATAATAATCTTAATAGTCATATTAGTAAAAATCATCATATTGTTTGCTTCTCTATCTTAACATGTTTTCTACATTTCACTGATCTCCATTTATTTCCAACTTCTGTTTTTATTTTCCTAACCATTCATAAAATAACTTCCATGTCCTAAAATATTCATTTTATTCTTTTTCCTTTATAGCAAGTGTTAATCTGTTCATTTCTGCACATTCTAATATTTTCCTAATCACCTTCCCATCAGTCGGGATTCTCTCCGCTTTTCCAGTTTTGTGCAAATATGATTCTAGCTGTGGGTAACATGTGTGTAGGAACAGAATCATTTCTGAAGGCCATCATCTCAACTTCTCTTTTCCCAGCTGTTGGAGTGATTAAGTTTAAAGTCCGGAAGGATAAAATCAAGGATGTCCCGGGAGTTCTGAAAACCGCCGTGTGGAACAAATACGATCAGAAATATCCTCCCTTGGATCCCGCTTGTGTAGTGAAAAGAGCTCGGAGTATGGAGAACAAGGTCCTCAGATTCAACTTCGTCAATGCAAACTGCGAACACTTCGCCACCTTGATGAGATACGACAAGGCGTTGTCTGACCAGGTAAGATCCACATGTTCTCCGATCGTTTTTTCATAGTTTGGACTTCTTTCCACTGCCCCCAGAAAACACAAGAATCAACCAGTAGTTTTTTTTTTAATTTGATTTATATGCCGCCCTTCTCCGGAGACTCAGGGTGGCTTACAATGCGTTAAGCAATAGCCTTCATCCTTTTGTATATTTATACAAAGTCAGCTTATTGCCCCCACAATCTGGGTCCTCAATTTACCTACCTTAGAAAGGATGGAAGGCTGAGTCAACCTTGAGCCTGGTAAGATTCGAACTTGCAGTAATTGCAGGCAGCTGGTGTTAATCACAGTGCTATCAGTCTGCTGAGCCACCTCTTGGGGGCTTTGGTTTCTCATTTGGATTAACGTATTTTTTGGAGTATAAGAGGCACTGGAGTATAAGACGCAACTTAGTTTTTGGGGTGGAAAATAAGAAAAAAGCTGATTGGCAGGTGGATCGGCCTCCTGGAATACCCCCAATCAGCTGTTCCCAGAGGTGAATTTTAGCAACAGGTTCCTTGGTTGTGAGCTCTGTGCCTTGCTATTTTTTTCTGCCTCTGAAATTTCTTTTTTTCCTGCCTCTGAAAGCCTCCGAAACAGAGCTTCAGAAAAAAAGCCTTTGAAGCTCTGTTTGGAGGCTTCTTTTCTGAAGCTTCGTTTCTGATGCTTTTTTCAGCCTCTGAAACCTCTGTTTGAGAAGCTGGGCGGGGCTGCATTCGGAGTATAAGACCCACCCAGATTTTCACCCTCTTTTTTTGGGGAAAAAGGTGCATCTTATACGAAAAATACGGTATATTTATAATTTCCAACGGAATTCACGAATCCAGCTCGGTGGCATCGGATTTTGGCTGATTAAATAAAGAATTTTTTTTTTTTTACAAAACCCTAGGGAGCTTTTTCCTTGTTTTTTGTTTGGGAGAGGTTTTGCTTCTCATCCAAGAAGCTTCTTTGGCTTCGTCTGGATGGTGAGGAAACGGAAGGATTTATATTCCTTGCAGACAGCTGGTCATTTGCATCCTTTTAGAGGGTCGTTGAAGCATTTGGAGGTTTATCTGTGTCCTCAGGGTCACCTGAGTAGTGCAAATGTTTCCAATTCTGCAATTCTTTCCCCTCTCTGGAAATCCATTCCTACTCCCACACCGTTCAAAGGATCTTCATCCCAAATTGTATAGCTAAAAGTCTGTAGGGATTCTCCATCCTCCAGGTCCTTGTTGTCCCAAAGCTGCAAGGAATATAAATCCTTCCCTTCTCCGCTATCCTGTCAGAGCTGAAGAAGCTTCTTGGATGAGAAGCGAAACGTCTTCAAAAGGAAAAAAACAAGGAAGTCCAGTGGCTTCCTGGAAAAGCACTTTTGGGACAACCAGGACCTGGATGACGGAGAATCTCTACAGACTTTAAAACCCTAAGGAGATATTCTAATAAGTGGTTCGGATAGATCGCAAGGAAATCTAAGTCTTAGCATCCCAGGAAAAAAAAACAAAAAACCTCACATTGTCCATGTCCATGAAGTCTTCTGAAGTTGAGATGAACTCGAAGGCTTTTTGATGTGATCCATAACTGGATTTACAGCCATGTCCTGTTACGTTCTCCTTCTTGTCCCTCTGGATGTTTTGAGTGGCTTCTACCAATGTGTTCTCCAGATGTGCTGGTGCAACTCCCATCATCCTCAGCCTAAAGTAATTCCAGAGGACACCAAGTTGAGAGATGCTGACCTTCCGTTTCCTCCTTAAGAAATTTGTACTTTACCGGTGGCCAATTTATAGGAAATCACTTATCGTTCACGCGATAGCCTGGTTTATATGCCATGTGAAACCTACTTGCAGGAGTTGACCAAATCTTGTATTTATTATTATTACTTACTTACTTCATTCATTAAACATGAAACTCAGTCAACTGAACATTCAAAATGCATCACAAATACCATTGACTGGTGCTAATGGTTGATACAGGTATTATTATTATTTTTTAATATTAAACATGAAAATTCAATGTCTGTATAAACAGTGTGTTGTCTAATACAGTGGTTTTTAAGAAACAGTAATCATCGTCATCATCATCATAACATTAATGATAATCACATTTATTTTTATTTTTTATTTATTTTATTAAATTTCTATACCGCCCTTCTCCCGGAGGACTCAGGGCGGTGAACAGCCACAAGATAAAACACATAAATACAAAAATTTAAAATAAATTAAAAACGAATTAAATAATTTGGCTGAATTTAAAATACCCCATAATTTAAAACAAATTAAAATTTACATTTAAAAAGGGGAGAAGATTTAGGCCAGGCCAGCTTGATGAAATAAAAAAGTCTTAAGCCTTAAGCCTATTTGCTTAAAACATATTTGCTTATCCATTTTAATAAATCTTCAATGTAGTTAATCATTTCCTTATGCTTTTAAATTTCTAACTTCTGTTTCTGCTAGTTAGCCATTGATAAAACAAATCCCATGTTAAAAAGTATACAGTTTCTTCCTTCTCCTTAATTCCGAGTGTTAGTCTATCCATTTCCGCACATTCTAATATTTGTTTTAATAACATTTTCATCTGTAGGGATCTCTTCATTTTTCCTTTGTTGTGCAAACACAATTCTAGCTGCAGTCAACACATGTAAAAATTAAATATGTATTTCCTTTATTATGTTTTTCTGGTAGAATACCCAACAAAAATATTTCTGGTTTTAGATCTATGCTTTGCTATTTTTTCCCAACCACATGTGTATTTTTGTCAGAGTTGACAAAATCTTTTAACTGCAGTTTGTAATCAAGGTTTGGGAAAAGTTGGCTTAATGTAACCTTTGTCTTCTCTTTTCTGAAACTCCAGATAACAAAGGCTGGAAATGTCCTATCAACAGTGACAAATAGGAAGAGGGTTCAGCCACAACTATTCGGTTCACACATGACACCAAGGCAAAATTTTAAATTAAATCAGGGTTTTCTTTGAAATTCTGATGATCATTCAGGCAGAACCCAAGTGGGCCCTTGTTTCAAATCTTGCTCGATTTGACTTTTCCGGTGACTTTTTAAGCTCTCGAGTTAAAACAGCACCCAAAAAGTAAAAAGCTCTTATTAACCCTCTTTTTAAAAAGTGTAAATAGTCATTACAACCAAAATGGTTTTTAACTAGGACTGGGGGGGAGAGGGATTAAAAACGTTACCTCATTGAATGTTTAGAATTAAATGTTTTGACCGAACATGGCGGATGCCTGACAAATTTCTCTTTTTTTCTTTTAAAGGCAAAAAGATTTTACTTTACTGTAGATCAGGATTTCGTGCAGGAGATCAGAAGATACTTAGCTGAGGCCGACTGTGGATGGAAGTGTGGTGAACGCTTCCAGAGAATGATTCCTTGAGCCTCACTTCATGTGGATTAAATCTTGGTTTATGGGATAAAATGAAACCGGAGTTTTTCAAACCGAGTCACTCAAAAGTATATCTTGTATGCTTTGACAAAAATAAGGAGAGAATTGGGGAACTTAGATTTTGTTTAGGTTGGCGGTTCTCAAACTTGGCAACTTTTGACACACCTGAACTTAAAAATCCCAGTCTTAAAAAGTGCTTCCCCGCCCCCCCCCAAGAGCAACTGGACTTTCTGGGATTTTTTTGAAGACGTTTCACTTCTCCTCCAAGAAGCTTCTTCAGCTCTGTTGTGTGAGTTGCGCCTTTTTTTTATAAATTCCGTGACTTTTCCAATACTTCAGTGGGCAGGTAGACGGGATTTCCGCCCTTGGAAATTTGTGTTCCGTTCTCTCTTTCAAAACCTGCATTGTAAAATTAATCTGTTTTATTCTTTCATTTGAGAAGTCGGAGCTGTGCTTTCTGCAGGATGCTGAAGAAGCTTCTTGGACGAGAAGCGAAACGTTTTCAAAAAAACCCCCCCAAAAAGTCCAGTTGCCTCTTGGGGAAAAAAAAAAGCATTTTTGGAACAACCAGGACCTGGATGACTGAGAATCTCCAGAGACATTTTAAAATCCCAACATTTCCAAGCCAGCTCAATACATTGAACTACATGGCTTGGATTGGTATGACCTGCTAAAATATAGGTGTTAATCTTAAAAAGCTGAAAGGAATCAGATCTGCTTAGGACTTGGATAGGAGCCCACTAGTATTGCATAAGTAGCAGGCCAAAACAATTAGATACAAGGAGAGTATTTTTCCCCCAGGCCATTACTCTGCTAAACAACTAATTCCCACAACATTGCCAAACTACGTACTAATGCTATATTGCCATTATCCTTCTCATCTTTCCTATTACCTAATTCCTTAGCCTCTTTGTATTTTATTATTTATGTTGATGGCTTATTTAGTATCCTGTGGCGATCATCAAGCGTTGTATCTTATGATTTAGGATGATTGTATCTTACCGATTATGATCATGATTTATCGCTTGTTGCTTGTGTGTACACTGAGAGTTTATGCACTGGAGACAAATTCCTTGTGTGTCCAATCACACTTGGCCAATAAAGAATTCCTTTCTATTCTTTGTGTCATCGCCAAGAAAACAACCTGATTACTCTAAGAGAGATTTGAATTTCACTTCATGATTCGGTGTCGTGCGGACAGAGTTCAGGTAAATTACCCCAATGCAGAGTTAAATTCCATTTATTCTACCCTGTTTCCCCCCAAATAAAACATCCCCTAATAATAAGCCCAATCGGGCTTTTGAGCGCATGGCAATAAGGCCAAGCGTTTATTTCAGGGTTCAAAAAAAATATAAGACAGGGTCTTATTTTCGGGGAAACACGGTATCTATATTCATCTTGTATGAAGTCTCTTTTCCTTTATTTTCAGCCATAGAAAAAGACTTTCTTATGTAGCTGTGGTTAATGTAGCTTTCACTTGCTTAGCCTAATTTTTGTTGAATTCATAAAACACATTGACTCATACACTTAATGACCTACGTTGATAATAGAACATATTAGCAAACATGTAATTGGTTAACTTGTTCTTCAATAATCTATATGAATATGCTTTGAGAGATTAAATCAATAGTTTTAAAGGGCTGAGGGGTTTTTTTTCTGACTCTGTGCTGTTTTCATCGCGGTTTCTTTAAGCAACTGGTTAGTAAGCAGATCCTTAAGACAGATCAGTTCATCTGATGTTTAATACCCTTTCATTTGTTCCTTTTCATAAATCAAAGAAGTAGAAATAAGACATCTGGAAAAAGATTTGATTTCTATAAAGCAACTCCAAATTCAACTGAAATACCCTTTTGTTAGGCATTCCTCTGTATTAAATGGAACTTTAAAAAATGTGATTAGTCAATGCAACACCAAACCTTTATTCGCGTAAACCCAATACTACAAAAGACAGTGTTTCTAACAGTAGTTGGTTTCTTCCATATTTCAGCTTCCGTTGTCTTGAGTCAATGAATTTAACTAGTTATATGCTGTGTGGAAATTTCTCCAAAAAGTTTTCACTCATGGCCCAAAGCAGACCATACTGGCAATCACAATACATCATTACATTTCATTACATTACATCATCACAAAATCATTACATTTCTAAGTGAAACTGTATACAAATTTGACAGTGCTCCAACGTTTTCCGGAATGTTTTCTCTCCCTTCTACGGAACTTCCGGTACAGGTATCTTCAGTGAGAAACAAACCTCCAAACAAACATCTCCACCCCTTGCAAATTTACTGTAAGATATCGTATCATTGTTGGCACGAAGACGCAAGGAGATCTTTGCAGGAGGCCAAGGATTCCAGATCACTATAAAGCCAATCGAAGTATCAGGCTTGGATGTAACGGTTACATGGATCCAAAATGCCTAGAAATCTTTTCAGGCTGGCGTAGTACCACAGAAAAAGGCATGGCTTAAGTGTTGCATCCGGTAAGCAGAGTCGAGTCTCATAAATAGTTCTGGGGATGAAGGCACCGGAGTCGTTTTTCCATGCTCGTTTCTCTTCATTATGCACCAAAATCACATCTGTGGAGCCTGCGTCATAGCCGAGCTTTGCCGTAGGCCAATTATTCCGGGAGAGGTTGGCTACGGGTGCCACTCCGAGTCTTTAATTGGGACTGGGCGATGTCAGCTAAGGCACTCTGTATTTTTTCCAAGAGCAGATCTCCCCGATAGACTACTTCTTCGAGACGGGCGGCTGCCTCGTGGTTCTCTTCCTCCAAACGATACAAATTGGCAGCCTACGGGTTCAAAAGCGGACGGGACAAAAACTTTTGGGTGAAAACTTTTAAAACTGCACTGGGTGGTTTTTTTTCTTCAAAGGGGAAAAAAAAAAAAGGAAACAGTTATTCCTTCCTACTTTTCCTGCATGTAACCTTTGGATGATGTAATACTTTGTAACACCTCATGTTTACATAATTCAGAATGAGACAAAATGTTTGTTCTTCAGGTTTTTTTAAAGCTTCTGTAATTTTGTTTGAACACTTAGCATGTTTATATAATTCAGAAGGAGACAAAGTGTATTTAAGTACGTCCTGTAGGGTTTCTGAAGCTCTTGAATTAGTAACCGTTTTTGTTTTTAAACTCAACTCATCTAATTGATGTTTTCTTAATCATGGATCCTACCTGCTGATTAGCTTGGGAGTTCATTTGTTCTTTTTTGCTTAATGCTACAATCTTTTTTAGTTTTTTTAGTTTTATTAGTTTAACGTTCACAGAAAGGTGGAATAGAAGTATTTTCAGTTAAATGTTGCAATAAACTCACGAGTTTACTTTAGATTTAAAACAACAGAAGGTTAGCTAAATATCGGGATTGAGGCAATTTTACAAGATATTGCAATCCACCTTCAAAAACCAAAAACTGTTCTGCAGAGAGCTGAGATGCTGGCAAAATATTTACTTCCTGTTTATCTTTTCCTTAGCAGTAACGAGATAAATATTTTCACGATTCTAAATTTTGGAAGCAAGCATCTAAATTTAATATAACGTTGCAGCATAAATGTGTAGTTGAACGCCTCATCTAAATCCAGTGGCATTTAGTGCATATATATGATTGTCTGAAAAGTGGTACCTAGTGTGTACAATGATGACATTACCAAAAGTGAAATTTTACTGAAATTGATAACATTTTACACCATTTATGTTGTACGTTACATATTTGCTTTTGGCATTCAACTATCTAGTATATTAGCTAAGTAAAGTCATAATAGGCTGCACTGAAACTAATCAGCGTTGTAATTTTCTGAACAAAATATTGGCCCAGTCTTAAGTTTGTACAAATTTTTGTTCATCTTTAACACAATTTTTTATGTTCAATTTTTATCGTAGCATTTATTCTCTCTAGTTTTAAGAAGCCAATGTTACCCTTCATCTTAACTTCTAATCCTGATATAATTCAATTTTTCTTTCCCTCCCTAAAATTTGAACCCCTAAGCTTAAATTCACACGACATAGTACAATCCCCAATTATTTCCTTAAATTTTCTGACTGGGATGAATATAGTAGTACGCAGTGTAGGAATGGTAAATTCTCACCTGTAATGTAGCTGTGGACTCTTCACTTGGCAAGGAATCTATTAAAACATCGATATCTTTAGCTGTTCTTGCAATTAATGCAGCAAAGAGCTGGGCGTATTCTATAAAAGCAGTAAAAAAATGAGTAATAATTTGCATCGCATGTATCATTCTTGATGAATGAAAACTATGTTGTTCAGTCATATTTTAGAATAAATGTGCTTCTAATATTACACAGAAATGGTCAGTTTAGGAGGCATTTGCTGTATATTCCACCCCCCTAAAATATTTGGAGTGTAGAAGGAATTTCACATCTCTGAATCATTTACAGAAAAAAAATCATAAAGGTACAAACATCTTTATTATACGTTTATTATTATTATTTAAAGGTACGTGCTGCCTAACTCCCAACAACTCTGGACAATTGAGTTGTGTGCTTCAAAACACAATTTGGATGTGGTGAGTAGGGCCACATAGCACTTCTAAGCACGGCAAAATTTGGGGGAGAAAACTAACATGTGCTTGTAACACACTTGCCTACATTCTGTGTGCATATATCACACTCCAAAAACAGAGCAAGGCCAAGGCAATAACACTGGATTCCTACGGGCAGGTATATCATTTCTTCTCTCTGCCCCAAACAGTTAGAAATATACAGGCAGTCCTTGACTTACGACCACAATCGAGTCCCAAATTTTTGTTGCTAAATGAAACATGTGTTAAGTGAATTTTGCCCTGTTTTGTGACCCTTCGCGCCACAGTGGTTAAGTGAATCCCTATGGTTAAGTGAATGTAGTTTCACTGACTTTGTCAAAAGGTCGCAAAAGGGGATCACACAACCCCGGGGCACTGCCACCGTCATAAATATGAGTCAGTTGCCAAGCATCCGAATTTTGATCACGTGACCACGGGGATGCTGCAACGGTCGTAAGTGTGAAAAACGGTCACAAGTCACCTTTTTCCAGTGCCGTTGTTAACTTTGGTCACTAAATGAGCTGTTGTAAATCGGGGATTACCTGTACATTCCTCGATCGCTTTCCAGCAAAAACGAAAGAAGAGGCAATAAGGTAAGAGGAAGGGAAAGAAAGAATAAAAACGGAGGGGAAGTACTGTATTTTTCGGACTATAAGACGCACCTAAATTTACAGGAGGAAAACAAGAACGAAAAAAAAAAAGATTTTTGGCCTCTGCGTGTTGCGTTTTCGCCCTTCCCGGCCCCCAGAAACACTCTGCAGTGCTCTGCATGGCACGTTTTCGCCAAAAAATGGGCCATGCAGAGCACTGCAGAGTGCTTCTGGGGGCTGGAGAGGGCAAAAATGCAATGCATGGAGGCCAAAAACACCCGTATTCGGTCTATAAGATGCACCTAAATTTTCACCCACTTTGTTTTGGGGGGGGAAAGGTGTGTCTTATACCCCGAAAAATATGATTATTTATTTATTTATTTATTTATTTATTTATTTGTTCAATTTATATGCCGCCCTTCTCTGGAGACTCAGGGCGGCTTACAATGCGTTAAGCAATAGCCTTCATACTTTTGTGTATACCTGCTTAGTAGGGCTTTTGGGCCCCTCCCAAGCGGTGTTCTTTTTTATACAAAGTCATCTTATTGCCCCCACAATCCGGGTCCTCATTTTACCCACCTCGGAAGGATGGAAGGCTGAGTCAACCTTGAGCCTGGTGAGATTTGAACTCGCAGTAATTGCAGGCAGCTGGCAGCTAAGTGCTATTTAACAGCGCTTTAGTCTGCTGCACCACCAAGGCTCTTTGACAGGCAAAGAAGAAAAGGAATCTGAAGGGGGGAGAAATGCCTCTTTTTCAAACAGCAACTAAACATGATGAAAACCTTCGAAGGAAACCTCATTCACGGCATCTCCATCTCCACATTGTGGTTCAGCTGAGGTCACCACCCCCACGGACAGATAATCCTTGGGGTATAACGGAAGAGACAAAGAATACGTTCGACTTGCCTTCGGTGGGATTAGCAGGTTGGTCTTTGTTGATCGCGGTCTGTATGTTGCTGAAGGATGCAGGAGGCGCGCATTGCTGCAACACCCCGATGGCATTGCAGAACTGATCTGCAAGCTGTAAACAAATGTTAACGTATCAAATAAAGGAGAATATTTGCAGCTCAGGGTTGCACCTGGGAAGATTACATCAGCCAGCAAAGTTAGCTAAGACCCCTACCCTCTAGCTGACCTCCAAAGGCCCCTCCCAATTGTTATTCCTCATTCTGAACAGGGGTGGATTAGATAACCTTCAAAGGCCCCTTCCAACTGTTATTCTGTATTCTGAGCAGGAGGTTGGACTAGATGACCTCCAAAGGCCCCTTCCAACTCTTAGTCCTCATTCTGAGCAGGGGGTGGACTAGCTGACCTCCAAAGGCCCCTTCCAACTCTTGTTGTTCTGTGATGACGGAATAACCTCCAAATTCCATTCAGAAGCGGGAGAAAAGCAGAGGCCTATTTTGCTCCTTAACCTTCTCAGGGAATAAAAGGGCTGGAGGAGGGGAGCCTCTACCCAGAATCCCCCCAGCCCCCCTCCCCCCCCAAAAAAGCCAAAGGATTCTGGGACTTGTAGTCCACACACCCCAAAGGCCCAGCCCGAAGCAAGACCGGGGTTCGCCTTCAGGCCCCCAACGGGGCTCCCACTCACCGAATTCACCGCATCCTGCAGCTGCGTTAGACGGTCCGCCATTTTTCCCCCCCCCGAAAATTTCGGAGGGAGAGCGACCAGCCAATGGGAACGTTTTATATTGGATGCGGAAGCAGGTGGGGAACGCTGCTAGGCAACGCTTCATCGTTTCCGTTCTGGGGCGGCTCGTTTCCGGGATAAATATCGCCGTCATCGATGCCGCTCTTGCCCCATCTCTATGGTAGAGGGTGGTGCTCCACCGGCGGACGGGAGGAGGTATTGCTGTTCTCTATAAGAGTTTTAACTGTAGTTAGTACATTACTGTATATAAAGTAATCTTCATGCAAATTTATTTTTTTTTTAAAAAAAATCCCAATATGTGTTCCTGGGATTTACTCTTTTGAGGAAATATGGATGGAATTCTGCATTTTGTTCATTTATAATTGTAAGTAAGTAAAGAGCTTATTGAGCTAAATCTCCAGACCATTTTAATTATTTGTCATTTATATTTATAAAGGCTGCTCCAATCAGCAGATTGTCTGGGCAGTAGCACAATATTTTTATTTTGTTTAAAGAGAATTTATTATCAAACTTAATTTATTTCTAATCCCGGTAACCTGGATGACTGACAACTTTGAGCATAGATAATTCTTTTTAATTCTGATAGGAAAAACTGTTTCACCTGCTGAATTTTGGATGTAGAAAACTGGAAGTTCTGCAAAGATTCCTCTTGGGAGAAATAATTATCAATGGCAAGCTTTGCATAATTATTTGTTTGTAATCACCCTCTGGCGGTATGTGATTTATTTCGGAGAAAGCGCATTGACTCAGATTGGGAGATAAACCTTATTTAGCTCAGTGGAAAATATTTCCGGTTGAGTCAACAGACAGGCCTGGAAAAGGTGTTGTAACCACAAGCCATCATTTAGTACATATACTTGTAGATTATCTAAATGAAAGTTTATCGAGGAGTTGGGAATTCTGGGAAGTGAAATGCACACATCTTAAAAGTTGCAAGAGACAAACTTCAGCCTAATTCAGCCCCAACCTTTAAAACCTAAGGAGCTTCAGCTCACAGTTGCAAATAGAAATAAAGGATATTCTTGAAATTAGAATGAAAAGAGAGATATTTTCACAAATCTTTAGACCAACTCAAAATGTCAGATCAAGTTTTTGTTCTGTGTTTTTTTTTTTTAAATGGATGCTGAATTTCTGGGTGTGAAAAGTACAGAATCTTATCTTTTAGCTCCGAAACCAAATGGCTGCATTTATAAAAGGGCTTCTACCTGACTCGTTTTAAGGTTTTTCCTTCTTCCTCTTCTTCATGGCTGCAGATTACAAGCATTGGGTTCAAAAATATCGGCCTTGTGAACTAATCCAGAACCCCAAGATTAGATTTTGTGGTGGTGTAATTGGATCTTTTCAGTTAGAAGAACTTCTTCAAATTCAGCCTACAAGCCAACTACTACAGCTAATGTTGGTGGTCTTCTCCTCCTCCTGTTTATCTTCTCCTCCATTTCTTTTTTTGGTTTATCTTCTTTTACTCTTTCTCCTTCTCTTGTTTATCATCTCCTTCTCCTTCTTTTCTTTCTCCAGTTTATCTACTCCTTCTCTTTCTCTTCCTCCTGTTTATCTTCTTTCCCTATTTCTCTTCTCCTTCTCTTCTCTTTATCTTTTCCTCCTGTTTCTCCTTCTCCTGTTTAACGTCTTTTTTCTTTCTCCAGCTTACCTATTCCTTCTCTTTCTCCTCTTTATCTTCTCCTTCTTTCCTCTTTCTCTCCTCCTCTTCTCCTATTTATCTTTCTCCTGGTCCCATTTAACTTCTTTTCTTTATCCTATTCCTTCTCTTTCTTCTTCTCCAGTTTAATTTCGTTTCCTCTTCCTCTTCTCCTCCTCCTCTTCTCCTATTTATCTTCCTCCTTGTCCTGTTTAACTTCTTTTCTTTCTCCAGTTTACCCACTCCTTCCCTTTCTCCTTCTCCAGTTTAATTTCTCCTTTTTTCATCTTCTCCTTCTCCTCTTCCCCTATTTATCTTTCTCCTTGTCCTGTTTGACTTCTTTTCTTTCTCCATCTTACCTATTCCTTCTCTTTCTCCTGCTTATTTTCTCCTTCTCTCCTCTTTATCTTCTCTTTCTCCTCTTCCCCTCTTTAACTTTCTCCACGTTTAACTTTCCTTTCTCCAGCTTATCTATTCCTTCTCTTTCTTCTGCTGATCTTCTCCTTCTTCCCTCTTTATCTTCTCCTTCTCTTCTCCTCTTTCTCCTTGTCCCCTTTAACTTCTTTCCTTTCTCCAGCTTACCCACTCCTTCCCTTTCTCCTTCTCCAGTTTTCATTTCTCCTTTCCCCCCACTCTCCTCTCCATCTTCTCCTTCCCCTCTTCTCTTTGTCTTTCTCCTCCTCGGTTTCAATCTCTTCCTTCTTCCCACCGCGCAAGCAACGCTGGCAGACATTCAGCCTACCGGGGCTCCACGGAGGGAGACCCTCCATCCTCCCACGGCAAACCCCCAACCCCCCCAAAAAACCCCTTCTTCCTCCTCGAAATCCCCCCGGGGAACTGCAGAAACCACCCGGGGAGGGCGAGAGGAGGAACTGGCTGCGCCTCGTCCGTCCCCCGTGCGCAAAGCCCGGAAAAACAGCGGCAGCAGCCTCGGCCACGCGCGTGGGCGTCCCCAGCCGTGCTTGGCAAGGGTTGCGCGGCGTCTGGGCTGGGCTAGCGGACCAGTCCCGGGATCTCCACGCGCGGGGAGGGCTGCGGGTGGCCCTCCCTGCTTGGTTTCCGCGGAGAAGCGGCTGGGGCTTTTGGGCATCATGCTTCTGCCCGGTTGGATCCTGCTCTGGGCGCTGCTGGGCGCGGGAGAAGGGGCGGAGGAGCCCCCCGCAGGTGAGACCAGCCGGGCCTTACGCCCCCACCCCCCGGGAAAAAAGGGGGTCTCTTGGGGGGGCTGAGTGGGAAAGCCAGAGCCGGGTATGGCCCCTGCGTAAAAGCGCAGCGCTGTCTCCGGACCAAGCCCTGTGCTCGTTGCGCGCAGGGGCGCCTCGGCTTTTTGAGGGGGGGTCCCCCTCCCCACAAAATCCCTTGGGGAAGGGTCCCTTCCTAGAGGAAGGGGTTTGCCTTTGCAAAAAGCGGCTCGGGTTCTGATTTCACTTCCCCGAATTTGTGGGGTAAAGGTGGGGGGATCAAAAAGGGGGGATCTCCGGGGAACCCTTGGAACGCTCCCCTTCTCTCACCCACTCCCCCAAAAAAGGGAGGGCATGCAAAAGAAGCCAAGCTTTGCAACAAGGAGGTGTCGTTTTTCCGGTGCCAACAAAAAAATTCCTTGTTTTGTAGATTATGCAACAGGTCTCGAAGGGAGTACAAAGAGCCGGCTTGGGGGGGAAAAATAAATAAATAAACTGAAGTCGGTGCTTGGATAATAAGTAACGTTTATGTGTCTGATCTGGTGTGCTTTTTTTTTTTTTTTTTGGTACCAATAAAGGAGAATGTTTGTAGTTCAGGGTTGAAATGAAAGGTCCTTGGTGGCCTCTGAGCTTGGGGGTTTTCTTGCAGACGTTTCATGACCCAACTAGGTAACAATATCAGTGCTAGAAGGGAGGGGGGTTTGCATAATGGAGGAGGAGAAGGACTGTGGGGTCCTTGGTAATCTCTAAATTGGGTTGTTTTCTTGCAGACATTTCATGACCCAACAAGGTAACATCATCAGTGCTAAAAGGGAGAGGGGTTTGCAGGGGGGAGGAGGAGGAAGAGGAGGAGAAGGGAGAGGAGGAGGAGGGGGAGGAGGAGGAGAAGAAAGAGGAGGAAGAGGAGGACTGTGGGGTCCTTGGTGGCCTCTGAGCTTGGTGGTTTTCTTGCAGACGTTTCATGACCCAACTAGGTAACAATATCAGTGCTAGAAGGGAGTGACGTTTGCTTAGAGAATTGAACTGTGGAGTCCTTGGTGCTCTCTGAGCTTGGTTGTTTTCTTACGGACATTTTCATGACTAGGTAACCTCATCAGTGCTACAGGGGAGAGCAGATTAAATTAGGATCCCCACTTCTTCAGCGATTAGAGCTGCGGGGTTCTTTGGTGCTCCCTGAGCTTGGCTGTTTTCTTGCGGGCGTTTCGTGACCCAACTAGATAACCTCATCAGTGCTGGAGGATAAGGTAGGGGAGATAAATAAGATCCTCACTTGCTCAGAAATTTGAACTGTGTGTGTGTGTGGTCCTTTGTGCTCTCTGAGCTGGATGCTTTTCCTGCAGACGTTTCATGACCCAACTAGGTAACCTCATCAGTGATAGAAGGGAGGTGTGTGTGTGTGTGTGTGTGTGTGGTGAGGAGAAGGAGAAAGATGTGACTTTGGGGTTCCTGGGGCTCCCTGAGCTTGATTGTTTTCCTGCAGATGTTTCATGACCCAACTTGATAACATCCAGGGGTGGGTTTCACTTACCTTTGTTACCAGTTCGCGCTTGCTTACTCGCTTCGCTTGTGCACCCACCACTTCTGCGCATGCGCAGAGTGTATTTGATGACATCTGGGTGGGTAGGTGCAGCCTTCCGCCGCCGCCACTACCAGTTCGCCAAAAACGGGGCGAACCGGTAGCAACCCACCACTGGTAACATCATCAGTGCTGGAAGGGAGGAAGAGGAGGACTGCGGGGTCCTCGATTCTCTCTGAGCCTTCTTGTTTACTTGCTTTCTTGTGGCCATTTCATTACCTAACTAGGTAACATTATCAGTGTTAGAAGGGAGGAGGAGGAGGATTGTAGGGTCCTTGGCACTCTCTGAGCTTGGCTGTTTTTTTGCAGATATTTCATTACCCAACTAGGTAACATCATCAGTGCTAGAAGGGAGGAGGAGGGGGAGGAGGACTTTGGGGTTCCTTGGGGCTCTCTTGAGCTTGGTTGTTTTCCTGCAGACGTTTTGTGACCCAACTAGGTAACATCATCAGTGTCAATAACGAAATGTCTGCAAGAAAAAAACCAAGGAGCCCTTGTAGTTGTTTTTTTTTTTCTGCTTTTCAACTTGACGCCTTCAATTTTAGGAGGAAAAATGTAGAAGAGCAGACATCAAAGAAGCATGTGAGTTGACACGTGGGCTTAGTCACGCTTTGAATCTACCCGCCTGGGCTTAAGGAGGATCTGTTCCAGGGATAGCGTGATTTAAGTGGGAATCCAATTCAATTAATTTAATTTAATGTTGTGGGTTGGCAAAGGAGGCCCAGCTAGCTAATATTCCAGACTTGAAACATGCTTGGCTAGTGTGTGGTTCGGAGAGTCTTGCAAAAGGAGCGTAGAAGCGAAAACATGCTGTGACTAGACTTAAACATTCCATCGTTCCTGATAACAGGGAGTCCTCGAATTGCAATAGTTCGTTTAGTGACAGTTACAACGGCACTGGAAAAAAAGTGATTTATGACCGTTTTACACACTTAACGACCGTTGGAACATCACCATGGTCTGGTGATCAAAATTCGGACATTTGCCAACGGGCTCATATTTATGACCGTCAAGCAAAGTCATTGGGGAAACCAGATTCACTTAACAACCATGTTACTCGCTTACCAACTGCAGCGGTTACTTAACAAGTATGTCAAAGAAGGTCGTAAAATGGGGCAAAACTCACTTAACAAATATCTCCCTTAACAACAGAAATTTTGGGCTCCATTTTGATCATAAGGATTACCTGTATTCCCATTTCTATTCCTATTTCTATCCGTATTTTTCCCCCTGCCTCTCCATCCTGCTTAGTTTATGTCAGGTGCAAGAAGTCAGGAATCAGGATAGAGCTCAAAAGTACTACAAGTTTATTTTATGCTCTCTATGCCCAAGTAGTACTAACTGAAGTACTAACGTTGGAGGAGAATTGGCGTCAGATAAGAATCAACAAACTTTAAGGGCAACTGGACTTAAAAGTCTCTTAGATAAAGATTCCAAACTAATGATGCCTTTGACTCCGCCTTCAGTCTAAGCCTGGGACTCACTCAACAACCAGGTTACTATCTTATCAACCGCAGTGATTGATTGAACCAGTGGTGAAATGTAAAATTTGTTACTACCGGTTCTGTGGGCGTGGCTTGGTGGTGGTGGGGGTAATGTGACTGGGTGGGCGTGGCCAACATTATTATTTTTTTACTTTTAAAAGCATTTTTTCTACAACCTCTTCGGCCAAAGAGGTTGTAGAAAAAAATGCTTTTAAAAGGCTCTGACGATCCCAGCTGAGTTGCCTGATCATCAGAAGCTTTTTTTAAAAACTTTTAAAAACATTTTTTTGGCCGAAGAGGTTGTAGAAAAAATGCTTTTAAAAATTAAAAAAAAAGCCTCTGATGATTGCGTGGCTCAGCTGGGCATGGGGGCGGGCAGGGATTTTTGCTACCGGTTCTCCGAACCACCATTGGGCGATCCGGTCTGAACCGGGAGCATTTCACCCCTGGATTGACAACCTCACCCCTAACAACTGCAGCGAGAAAAGTCATTAAAAAGGAGCAAAGCTCACACGAATTCTTACATCACAAGAAGCACGTCGTGCGCCATTGTGCTCGTAAGTTCGAGGACTACCCGTAGAGCAGAGCGGAGGACAAAATAAAACTTTCTGCTATAAGATGGAAGCAGAAAAACTTGTGTTGGGTGTGTCATTGTTAAGACGACAAAGCCCCGATGGCTAAAAAATAATAATAATAATTCTGGACCAAGATGCAGGGATGAGCGAGGTTGCTTCCACAGGAAACGAAGCAGTCATGGGAATTGTAGGCCATGAAAGAATTTATCATGTGCCCCTTGTAATTTGAGTCATGGGTTTTAGTAATAGTGAAGTTTGTTCCTGGCTTTCTCAGCAAAATGAACAAGCACATTGTTTTTGTTCAGGGAGTTGTTGGCCTTGGAGCAGGAAGAGATGTTCCTTAGCCCGCAGTTTAATTATCTGTCCCACTAATGAGTCCTGCCCATCTTCCTGGGTTTTCCTTGCTGAATTGCGCAAATTTGGCACATGATGTGCTGTGAAAACCAGAGTCTGTATGAAGAGACGTTCTAAAAGGAATATTAGGAATATCCTTCATTGGCCAAGTGTGATTGGGACCACAAAAGGAATTTTGTCTCCGGGCGCAGAAGTTCTCGGTATCTCATCCGAAGTTCGTTCAAAGTAACCAAAATTGGCTTGATAGAATGAAAAAATAATAATAATAATAATTCACAGTTGGACGGTATTTTTATTTGGGCCGAGCAAAGAATCTTTAAAGCTATGAAGCCCAAACTGAATCAATCACATTTCGACTTAGCAAGCAGCCTGAATCAAAGTAGCGACTACAGGTAGTCCTCGACGTACGACTGCAATTGAGCTCAACATTTCTGTTGCTAAGCGAGACAGTTGTTAAGTGAGTTTTGCCCCGTTTTACGACCTTTCTTGCCATACCTGTTAAGTGAATCACCGCAGTTGCTAAGTTAGTTAGAGGGAAGTTATCTATCTTCCATCTATCTTATCTATCATCTACCTTTATATCTCTCTATCTCTCTATCATCTATCTTTATATTTATCCCTATCTCTATCTATCTATCAGTCTATCTATCTATGTATGTATCTTTATATCTATCTATATCTATCATCTATATGTATCTATATCTATCATACAGTATATCTTTATATCTATCTATCATCTATCTTTATATCTATCTATCATCTATCTATCTATATATCTATCTCTGTCATCTATCTATCTTTATATTTATCTCTATCTATCTATCTATGTATCTTTATATCTATATCTATCATCTATCTATATGTATCTATATCTATCATACAGTTTATCTTTATATCTATCTATCTATCATCTATCTTTATATCTATCATCTATCTATCTATCTTTATATCTATCTCTGTCATCTATATTTATCTCTATCTCTATCTATCTATCTTTATATCTATCTCTATCATCTATCTATATATATCTATATCATACAGTATATCTTTATATCTCTCTATCATCTCTCTATCTATCTATCTTTATATCTATCTCTGTCATCTATCTATCTTTATATTTATCTCTATCTCTATCTATCTATCTTTATATCTATCTATCTCTATCTATTATCTATCTATATGTATCTATATCTATCATACAGTATATCTTTATATCTATCTATCTATCTATCTATCTATCTATCTATCTATCTTTATCATCTATCTTTCTTTATATCTATATCTATCACTTAACTAATGTCTCACTTAGCAATGTAAATGTCAGGTTCCATTGTGGTTGTAAGTCGAGGAGTAGCTAGATTTAGCTTAAGGCACAAACCTGAAATTCGGTGCATGGGTGAGTTTTTCCTCTCCTTGTCCTCTTCAGGGGCCCATGAGTGACCATGGATGGATGCTATTTTCTTCTGCTTGGCTTTCTCACGTTCTCCAAACTAATTAACACTGGATGCTTTCAGCCATAATTATGGAGAGGAAAAATTTTTTTTGTTTATCATCAGCGTAATTAAATTTAGCCGGGCAAGTTCATCAGACTACAGAAACATTCTCCTTCCTTCTTTCCCCAAATTGCACAGGAGGAGGAGGATGGGCAAGTTTTCAGAAGCTCAAAGATCTCCGCGGCTCACTCCTGTTTACCTACATGGCCTGTGTGCTCTTGTAGGACTTGTGTACACAGAACATGAATCAGTTATCCACCCAATCTGACCAGTTGCACGTCTGTGCTTGTGCTGTCGGAGACAGCCTAGTTTTATTACTAAGGTGATTTTTTTTCCCCCTTAACGTCCTTGTTGCAAGAATGCTGCAATCTCCGTTACTGTATTGAGTAGACTAGAATAGAATATAGAATTAGAACAGAATATAGAGTGGAGTAGAGTAGAGTAGAGTAGAGTAGAGTAGAGTAGAGTAGAGTAGAGTAGAGTAGAGTAGAGTAGAGTAGAATAGAATAGAATAGAATAGAATAGAATAGAAAATATGGAATAGAATGGAATAGAATATAGAATTAGAACAGAATATAGAGTAGAGTAGAGTAGAATACAGTACAATAGGGTAGGGTAGAATACAGAACAGAGCAGAATAGAGTAGAATAGAATAACAAAATTGGAAGGGACCTTGGAGGTCTTCTAGTCTAACCCCCTACTCAGGCAGGAAACTGTATGCTATTTCAGACAAAAGGCTGTCGAGTCGCTTTTTAAAAACCTCCAGTGTTGGAGCACCCACAACTTCTGGAGGCAACTTGTTTCACTGGTTAATTGTCCTCCCTGTTAGGAAGTTTCTCCTTGATAATAATAATAATAATATAACAATAATAATCAGAATAGAGCTGGAAGGGTCCTTGGAGGTCTTCTAGACCAGCCTCTTCCTCAAGCAGGAGACCCTATAACATTCCAGACAGATGGCTGTCCAGTCTCTTCTTAAAAGCTTCCAGTGATGAAGCACCTACAACTTCTGGAGGCAAGGAGTTCCACTGGTTAATTGTCCTCACTGTCAGGAAGTTTCTCCTTAATTCCAGGTTGCTTCTCTCCTTGATTAGTTTCCGTCTATTGCTTCTTGTCCTGCCTTCAGGTGCTTTGGAGAATAGGTTGACTCCCTCCTCTTTGGGGCAACCCCTGAGATATATTGAATAAACTCTGGATGAAGATATCCATCAAAAGCTTATCTCAACGGTTAGCAAGTTTCTCAACCGGTGGACTTAGGGCAGGGCGTTGTTATGTTACACAGTCTGCTCTTTTGGAGGAAGAGCTGAAAGGTTACAAGAGTTTGTCTCTCCAGATTTGAGCACAGGTAGTATTCGACTTAAAACAGTCCACTGAGTGACCATTCAAAGTTACAATGGCACTGAACAAAGGGACTTTAGGACCGTTCTTCACAGTTAGGACCTTTGCAGTCTTCCCGTGGTTACATGATCAAAATTCAGCCACTTGGCCACGGGTTCATACTTATGACCGTTGCTGTATCCCCTTTTGCGACCTTCGGACGAGCCAAATCAATGGGGAAGCCAGATTCACTTAACAACCGAGGCCAGAAAGTTGGTAAAATGGGGGTGAAACTCACTTAACGAAGGTCTCCCTTAGCAACAGGAATTTGGGGCTCAAATTGTGGTTGTTAAGTCGAGGACTACCTGTGCATTTATAGAAGGTGTGTTCATTGCTCAAGAGCCTCTTTTTCTTCTATGTCTGCCAAATGTTGGAAATGTAACCAGACACCGGGGACGTATTATCAGAGGTGGGATTCAGCCGGTTCGGGAAAACCGGTAGTTGTGATCTGCGGGTGGGCTTGCCCACCTGCCCCAGCGCTATGCTGTCCTATTTAGCTGCATTTTTTAAGCCGTGCACATGTGTGCAAGCGCGCACACAAGCAAAGCACATGCACGGAAGGAAATGAGAGAAAAGAAATTGATGATAGTTTGCAAATGTGGTGGTTTTGAGAAAATTCATGTGATAAATTCATGTGATAAAGAGCCTTGATAGTACAGTGGTCTACGCACCCTGTTATTAACACAGCTGCCTGCAATTTACTGCTGGTTCGAATCTCGCCGGGCTCAAGGTTGACTCAGCCTTCCATCCTTTCTAAGGTAGGTGAAATGAGGACCCAGTTTGTGAGGGCAATAAGCTGACTTTGTATAAATATACAAAAGGATGAAGGCTATTGCTTAACGCACTGTAAGCCGCCCTGAGTCTCCGGAGAAGGGCGGCATATAAATCAAATTAAAAAATTTTTAAAAAATTTTTTAAAAATGGAGAAATAAGATAATGAAATGAAATAAGGTTCAGATTGGAGGTTAAGGCGGGTGGTAATATTGATTATGTATTAAATATTAAGTAGAGATGAAAAACAAAAGTAGAAAAAAAAAGGAATATTATGGCAGAAATTGAAATATATCAATCATATTTGGGAAAAAATTTAAAAAAGAGGATGGGAATTTAAAATTTTATACTTATGTTATAAACTGTATAAATTTTGACTCGGTCAATACTCTATTCCAGGGGTCAGCAACCTGCGGCTCTGGAGCCGCATGTGGCTCTTTCATCCCTCTGCTGCAGCTCCCTGTCACTCAAAATATACGTCATAACCGCCAATGTGCAACTCCCGCTGGCACGTGATTTATTGAGCTTTTTGACCCCCCGGTAGGCCAACCATGGATAAATCCAAGAAAAGAAAAGTTTCAGAAGAAAACAGAACTACAGATGCTAGTTTTGTGGCCGCTTAAGAAATAGTCAGGCACGGGAAGGGTTTTGTGGCTCCCGGTGTTTTCTTTTCTGTGGGAAACGGGTCCAAATGTCTCTTTGAGTGTTTAAGGTTGCTGACCCCTGCTCTATTCAGAAAAAATGTACTGTTTGTTTGTATGTTTGTTTGTTTTAAAAAAAATTATATAAAAAAAAGACAAGACACAGAGTATTTTCAAACACGGGACTTGTTTTATAAATGATTGGGTAGTAGAGGTAGAAATTAGGAGTGGGAAGAGTACTGTTGTATAAAAAATAAACTGATCCGGACAATACACTGTTCATTAAGCACTTATGCATGTATGTAACGTGAAAATATATAAATAAATTGTTTTGGCTTTCCCACTTTTACAGCAGGCCTTCTCCTCGAGTTTTCCTTGGGGAAGTTCAGGAATTTCTTGCTGAATGAAAGCGTCCCAGCTGAAGCTGTCTTGAGGAACATCGCTGGCAACGTGACGCTCGTCCTCTTTCAGATCCATTCCCACTACCGAAATGTGACCGTCTCCTTTGCGAAGGTATTGCAAACCCCGTTTTCTAAGACCCGGAAAAGAAAATTGAAACTGAAAATCTCTTCGGTTTCTGGAAAGGCGCAATGATTTCTTTCGCTTCTTAGGAACCTTCTCCTAGCAACTCGGGAACTGGAATAGACCGAGGTTTAGTTTCGGTGCTTCGACCTGAACAGACGGTGTGCACGTGGTATTTGCGGGCGGTGGGTACGGATCAGGTGCTGAGCACAGCCGTTTCTTTGCCCTACACCGAAAAAGGTAAGTTTGGCCTTTGTCGGCAGATAAGGTTCAGTGTTCTGACCCAGCTCCTCAAACACAACAAACTCTCTGAAGTGAACTCAAAAGATTCCTTTAATTAGTAGTTCCAGCAGCCCCGGCAAAAAGTTTCTCCCTCACTGCAGGCTAACAAGTCTATCCGTCCCGAAGATGAATAGTTGTCTGCCACATCTATTCATCTCCGTCCCCTGCCTTTTATCCCCAGAGCTAGGGTGGGACTTCGCTAGCAGCGGTGGCTCTTCCGTCCCAAGGACCGGCCCATAGATTTCCACTGCTCTCCTCTCCTCTGCCTTCTGTGCATCCCCGTGTCAGGCACTGGACCCAGCTGTTCCTCCTCTTCCTCATCAGTCACCTCCAGACCTGGGGACTGTTGACTCTCCATCTGAGGATTGATGGAGAGGCCCAGGATCCGTCTCTGTCTCTATCTCTGACAGCTCCATTCCCTCTTCCCCCTCAGAGCTCTCAGGTTGCCTTGATGCTGATCCTGACTCTCACGCCTCCTCCTCCTCCTCCTCCTCTGATTTGGCTGCTTCTGCTGGAGGGGCCGGCAGGCGAATCAGGACTAAATGGAATATTGCTTCAGCCATCATTATATCAGATGTTTAGAGGACCAGTGTATGGGCCAAGATTCAACTTCAGAACGCTTGTGGCCATCATAATATGGTGGTTCTGTCTGTCTATTTATGTCAGTATCTGTCATCTCTCTCTGTGTGTGTCTACCTGTATCTGTCCATATCTGTCAGTCTCCTATCATCTCTGTGTATATCTACTTATCAGTTTATCCATCATCTCTGTCTTTCTCTTCCACTACATCCATCTATCTATCTATCTATCTATCTATCTATCTATCTATCTATCTATCTATCATCTATTTATATCCTATATAATCTCTATCTATACATTCATCTATCTATCTAATCATCTATCATACAGTATCTCTATTTATATCTATCATCTATTCTATCTATATCTATCATACAGTATCTCTATATCTATCTATCTATCTATCTATCTATCTATCTATCTATCTATCTATCATTTCTATCCTATATAATCTCTATCTATACAATCTCTCTCTCTCTCTCTCTCTCTAATCATCTATCATACAGTATTTCTATTTATATCTATCATCTATATCATCTATCATACAGTATCTATATCTATCTATCTATCTATCTATCTATCTATCTATCTATCTATCTATCATCTATTTCTATCCTATATAATCTCTATCTATCTATACATTCATCTATCTATCTAATCATCTATCATATAGTATCTCTATTTATATGTATCTATATCTATCATACAGTATCTATCTCTATCTATCATCTATCTATCTATCTATCTATCTATCTATCTATCTATCTATCATCATTTATTTCTATCCTATATAATATCTATCTATCATCTATCTATCTATCTATCTATCTATCTATCTATCTATCTATCTATCATACAGTATCTCTATATCTATCTATCTATCTATCCTATTCTATCTATCATAATTAATCCCAAAATGTCTGTTGCTAGGCGAGAGCTGTTAAGTGAATGTTGCCTCGTTTTACGACCTTTCTTGCTATAGTTGTTAAGTGAATCACCATAGTTGTTAAGCTAGTCACGCGGCTCTTAAGTGAATCTGGCTTCCCCATTGACTTTGTTCGTCAGAAGGTCACAAAAGGGAATCACGTGACCCCCCCCCCCCCGGACCCTGTCATAAGTATGAGTCAGTTGCCAAGTATCTGAATTTTGATCACGTGACCATGGGGAGGCTGCAGTGGTCATAAGTGTGAAAAATGGTCATGTCACTTTTTTCAGTGACGTTGCAACTGTCATTTACGGTCAGTAAATGAATTATTGTAAGTGAAAGACTACCTCTATGTAGCTGTCCAACTCACAGCTGTAAAACATCTGTATCCACAGCTGTATATTCTGTTCAGCCTGGGCTGAATGCAATTCAGTCGCACGCCGTCTTATTATCAAAAGCAGTGGACAAAATGTTGTTTCATTTTCGAGATCCTTCCTTTCTCCTGTTCCTTGACTTTATTTTAATTATGTTTTTATTCTGCCTAGATCCAATACCTGGAGGATGCAACTTGGAATTTGATTTGGAAACGGATCCCAACCTGTATCTAGAATATAACCTGGCTGAGACCCACATTATATTTGCTCCAGCCAATCTGGGGTACGCGAGGTAGGCCCAAGCTGGGTGTTGTTCTTAGGTGAAAGAAACAAAACTTCAGAGGAAGATTGTGGATGATGGTTGAGGTGCATCTTAAGACCCTGGTAGCTTTTTAGAGCTAGGAAGCAAGGAAAGTTAACGAAAAGCTGTTTGTTCTGACGCAGATGCCCAAACACGACTAACCCTCTGAAGTTAACTCAAAAGATTCCTTTATTAGGAACGCCGGCAGCCCCGGCAAAAAGTTTCTCTCTCAACGCCGGCTAACAAGTCCGTCCGTCTGGAAGATGAATAGTTGTCTGTCCCATCTATTCATCTCCGTCCCCTGTCTTTTATCCACGGTGGCTCTCCTGTCCGAAGGACCAGCCCATAGATTTCCACTGCTCTCCTCTCCTCTGCCTTCTGTGCATCAGTCACTGGACCCAGCTGTTCCTCCTCTTCCTCATCAGCCACCTCCAGACCTGGAGGCTGTTGACGCTTCATCTGAGGGTTGACAGACAGTCCAGGTTCCGCCTCGGTCTCTCTCTCTCTCTGTCAGCTCTACTCCCTCTTCTCCCTCTTGGAGCTCCCAGGATGCTTGGATGCTGACCATGTCTCCCATGCCTCCCCCCTTCTTTGATTCGGCTGCTGGAGGGGCCGATGGCCGACCGGCCACAACACTGTTCCTCTGTGGGGAAACTTGTCTTTTCTGTAAGGTTTTCCGGTGCTACAATTGTTCCT
Organism: Pantherophis guttatus; assembly: GCF_059756535.1. NCBI lineage: Eukaryota > Metazoa > Chordata > Lepidosauria > Squamata > Colubridae > Pantherophis > Pantherophis guttatus. Next base: position 90,588,501 of record NC_142069.1, read on the forward strand.
TAATCAAATACAGGTACTCGTCAACTTATGACCACAATTGAACCCCGGATTTCTGTTGCTAAGTGAGACATTGGTTAAGTGAGTTTTGTCCCATTTGACTGCAAAACCTGGAACGCTGAATGAGCAACGTTGGAGGTGTGTCTGAGTTAGACAGCTATATAGGTCTGTTTAGATAAATATCTGTTGATTGAAGGAAGGATAAAATAGAAGATAGTTTTCAGAAATAATTCATGGTTGTCGTCCCCCCCCCCAAAGAAATCGTCGAAGAGAAATTGGCTAAATGAGATTATTTTATAGGTTGTTTTACACTGGAATAAACTACCTAAAAGAAGCGTTTATTTCTCTCGGTTGCAAAGAACCTTAATGGCGGTGACATGAATTCCTGGCTTTTGAATATTTTTATTCATTATTAAGCTCAGATGCCCCTTCATTTGTGGAGAATAAGCAGCTTACAATATATATATATATTAATTTGATTTATATGCCGCCCTTCTCCGGAGACTCAGGGCGGCTTACAATGTGCTCAGCAATAGCCTTCATCCTTTTGTACATTTATACAAAGTCAGCTTATTGCCCCCACAATCTGGGTCCTCAATTTACCTACCTTAGAAAGGATGGAAGGCTGAGTCAATCTTGAGCCTTGGCGAGATTCGAACCTGCAGTAATTGCAGGCAGCTGGTCTTAATAACCAGCTTAATAACAGGGTGCCTTAGACCACTGTCCTACCAAGGCTCTTAACCTTCTAAGATTAAAAACAAAAATCGATTAATGCAGTTATAATAACCAATCTGGTCGGCCACTCGTAGGGCCAGTGAGATCTCATTTATTCCTAAATGCCGTTCGGCCGAGCTCTAATTTTACAATTCTTCCAAAATGTAGTAAGGAAACAGAATCTGGATATCTGGGAGTAAGCTATCTCAAAAGGGTGGGGGTATCACCGAGAAGACTTAAGTCTGGGGCATATAAATCTCTCTCTCTGTCTCTCTCTCTATATATATATCCTTTCAATATTTACATAGATGTTCACACAGTCCAAAGTTAAAAGATGTTTAAAAACGAATTTGCAATTTAGCCGAGATTGGGTGGCTGTTCCTCAGATGAGATCTTCCATATTAACAGAATAACAGAGTTGGAAGGGACCTTGGAGGTCTTCTAGTCCAACCCCCTGCTCAAGCAGGAAACCCTATACAATTTGAGACAAATATTTCTCTGTTCTCTTCTTCAAAGCCTCCAGCGATGGAGCACCAGCGATGCCAGCTGGTGGCAAGCTGTTCCACTGGTTAATTATTTTCACTGCCTGGAAATTTCTCCTCAGTTCCAGGTTGCTTCTCTCCTTGATTAGTTTCCACCCATTGCTTCTTGTCCTGCCCTCAGGTGCTTTGGAGAAGAGCTTGACTCCCTCTTCTTTGGGGCAGCCCCTGAGATATCGGAAGACTGCTATCATGTCTCCCTTAGTCCTTCTCTTCATCAAACTAGACATACCCAATTCCAGCAACTATTCTATGTTTTAGCTTCCAGTCCCCTAATAATCTTTGTTGCTCTTCTCAGCACTCCTTCTTCAACTATTAAAAGATTTGCCACCATTAAACCAGAAAGAGTAATTATTTCCCAGTTAATTTTACTACGCTTGTAGCATCAACATGGCACTTAATTATACAAGGTGCAGCAGCAACTTACAAGTCAATTATCCAAGGTGTAAACCTGTGGTTTTCCAAGTGTGGCTGAATTACGCTTTTCAGCACTTTCGAGGCTTAGGTTTGCTCCTTCGAGTTGCTGAGCTTGTATTACCACATGGTTAAAATTGTCCCTCAAATTGAGGTAGCTCATGATAACTCACGGACCTATATATCCATGTAATGTTTTGCATTATATATTATTAATTGATGTTATTAATGTTGCAAGGGACACGATGGCTCAGTGGCAAAAGACGCTGAGCGTGTCGATCGAAAGGTTGGCAGTTCAGCGGTTCGAATCCCTAGTGCCGCGTAATGGGGTGAGCTCCCGTGACTTGTCCCAGCTTTTGCCAACCTAGCAGTTCGAAAGCACGTAAAAAGTGCAAGTAGAAAAATAGGGACCACCTTTGGTGGGAAGGGAACAGCGTTCCGTGCGCCTTTGGCGTTGAGTCATGCCAGCCACATGACCACGGAGATGTCTCTGGACAGTGCTGGCTCTTTGGCTTTGAAACTGAGATGAGCACCGCCCCCTAGAGTCGGGAACGAGTAGCACGTATGTGCGAGGGGAACCTTTACTGTTACTTAATGTTTTGCAGTGGTTCAGAAGTGGTTTGCCATTGTCTTTTTCTATTGGTTTTTTTTTTTTTTACTATCTAGTCCACCCCACTGGTGTTTTCTCGTGGTCTCTTGTCCAAGTTCTAACCAGGTTTGACTCAGTTATGAGGTCAAGGAAAGAGCCTGTAGTACAGTGGACTAAAGCACACTGTTATTAACATTTACTGCTTGCAATTACTGCAAGTTCAAATCTGACCAGGCTCAAGTTTGACTCAGCCTTCCATCCTTTTGAAAGGTAGGTGAAATGAGGACCCAGATTGCGGGGGCAATAAACTGACTTTATATAAATATACAAAAAAAGTATGAAGGCTATTGCTTAACGCACTGTAAGCTGCCCTGAGTCTCCAGAGAAGGGCGGCATATAAATTAAAGCAAAAAAAAAAAGGAAAGGTATCCAGTTGCTATCACTTGCTGAAATGCTCTTGAGGTCCATAAGTTTCTCTTTCTATTTGAAATTATTCTTTTAAGTGACTGGGTATGGGGGAACAAGAATTTAAATATTCTGGAGGCTTGGCATGAAGATGTGGCTCTCCAAAGTCCAAACCATCTCCAATTTCCTTCTTATTGTTCAGAGGGGCAAACCCACCATCCTGTGATTCGGAAACCAGTCTGGATTCCAGGTGGAGACTCTCTTATGATGTGTACCAGTATTTTTTGCCCGAGAATGATTTGTCGGAAGCCACGTTTGTGAGTCATATGAGAAGAATGTCAGAAGTCCAAAGCATCCAGGCTTACGGATCTAAAGTAAGTCACGCCGGTTTTCATTGCGGATGAGGGTTGGAAACTTTATTGATTTGAAGATTCCCCCCCCCCCAATGGGAATCTTTAAATCTGTGGATTATTAGACACAGCAATAGGTAGGTAGGTAGGTAGGTAGGTAGGTAGGTAGGTAGGTAGATAGGTAGATAGATAGATAGATAGATAGATAGATAGATAGATAGATAGATAGATAGATAGATACTGTAGATAGATGGATGGATGAGAGGGAGAGGATAGATAGAGATACAGTAGATAGAGACAGACAGACACTAAATCTATTTAGCTGTCTGTCTATCAATCATCTATCACCTACCGTATCTATCTATCTATCTATCATCTATCTATCTATCTATCTATCTATCTATCTATCTATCTATCATCTATCTATCTATCTATCTATCTATCTATCTATCTCTATGTATCTATCTACCTCTCTATATCTATCCATCCATCCACCTACCTACCAATTATGATAGGTAGGTAGAGAGATAATGATAGAGACAGACACCTATCTATTTAGCTGTTTGTCTGTCTATCTATCTATCTACTCATTATCTATGATAGGTAGGTAGGTAGGTAGATAGATGAGAGAGAGAGAGAGAGAGAGAGACAGACAGACAGGTAGATAGATAGATAGATAGGTACAGACACCTACCTACCTACTCCTACCTACCTATCATTATCTATGATAGGTAGGTAAACAGATAGATAATAGTAGATAGATAGATATAATAGACAGACGGGTGGACACATAATGATGAAGATAGATAATGATGGATGGATAGATACAGACAGACGGATGGGTGGATAGATGGAGATAGATAGATTTTCATCTGTACACCCATCTCTGTCTGTCCGTCCATCCATCCATCCATTCGTCCGTCCATCCATCCATCTACTATCTACCCATCATTATCTGCGATTGATAGAAAATACACAGATAGAGAGATAGGCAGGCAGGCAATAGATAATTGGTGGATAGATGAAGACAGACAGACAGACAGGATGTGTGACCCATTTTTCTTCATGCGCCTTCTAATTTTTATTTTTTAATGTCCTCCCAGATGATGACCTTAACCAGCCAAGACAGAACTGACCTATACTTCTCGTCGCTTCCTGGGCAAGGCGTGATCTACAATGTCATCGTGAGAGATCCGAAGTGGAACACTTCAGCTGCATACGTGCCCGTTCACACCTACGCCTGCAGCCTCTCTGCCTTGGTGAATAACTGCTACACCTTTAGTAAGTCAACGGAGCATTCCGCGGTTGTGTAGAGGCATCCACGGGGGCCCGAAAATATCAAAATGGCAGCCGCCGCTATGAAGTGAAAACCCCTCTCCCTTTTTACACATTTTTTGATGGATGTTTAAAATGGGGAGGTGCTTCAGCAATGTGTAGGCTGTCCGGGTTCTGACTAAATCATGAGCCTGGAGCCAAGCTTGAAAAGAAATCCAGTTAGTTATTAGGAGATTCATATCGACACGTTCCCAAGTGAAGCCATCTCTGATCCTATGTAATTTACACACCAATTATGACCCTGTTTCCCCCCCCCCATCCCCTCAGGGTGTGTCATCAATCACATTCGCCAACGGAGCAATTTCAAGGGTTGTGGAGGTCACTCCCCTCCGGCTGCTGTAGGTAACCCTGGGATACAGCCTTGAGAGAGATAAGCATGGAATATGTGCCAAGGATGCTTTGCGAGTTGACATAGGGCTGTTGCAATGCCAACATACTGTATGGTTGAGGATCTCCTGTATCCTCCGTAATTTAACATCCATCTTTGTATTTCGAGAATAGAGCTGAGGAGAAAGGAAGCATCAGAGGAATAAATCAGAGGAATTATCAAGAGGATGTTAAAAGTGGGGCTGAATGAGTTTTATTGAACTTTCTTAGCATATCAGGAAGATATCCTTGAAGTGAATAACAGCCAGCAAGTATGGAGGATGTTAGAGCCAAATTAGGGATAATTTTTAGGCATTAGGAAATATATTGGTTTATGGTAAAAAAAAAATCAAGATGGCAGCCACAATGACATAATAGAAGCTCTGTATATTAAAAAAAAACAACAGCCAGAGTTTAGGTCACACAACCATAATCACCATTCCAACATTTTGACCGTGTTGGATTTAATAACATAGGGTCATTGGTTTTTCCAAATGGGTTTGATAACTCTAGAATAATCCAGGAATGGCAATTTTAAGACCTGTGGACTTCGACTCCCAGAATTCCCCAGCCAGCCATCTTGGCTAGGGAATTTTGGGAGTCGAAGTCCGCAAGTCTCAAAAGTCGCCAAGGTTGGACACCCATGGCTTGAGCTAATCTTTCTACAGCCCTTATTTACTCTGGAGGGTCTTCCTCTCTTAGCTGATGAGGGGAAGCCATGTCTGTTGACGAGAGGACGCGATTATCAACCAGAGCCTAATTCTCATTCTCTTTTCTGTTTATAGGAAGGTTGTCCACCAAAATATTTTTCACCAATTTGGCTTTTCTCGGTCTCTTTATCTGCTTCTTCGGACACAGATTCTGGAAAACAGGTACTGTTAGGAGGGGTGCTTGATTCAGGGGTAGGCCGGTCCCATCAGGGTTGGCCTTGTCCGGTGTCAATCCTATGGAATCGTTGCATTGATGTCTAGAATCTGGAAGCCCAGCTCAACGCTTTGAACACACACACAAAAAAATGGGGCACACACGCTTCTCAATTTAATCCAGAAAAAACATTTCTCTCAGGTTCCGGATCAAGATGGGAAAGGAAACACTAGACAACAGGGCGGAGGATGTTGTAAAGCTTTACCTTCCGCGATCCGGCACGCTCCAACAATCACCCAGTGCAGTTTCAGTGAAATATTATCAGCTCTAGCCTCTTCGTGCTCCCACCACCGTTTTAAACCCATTGCGCCCCACCCCGCTACTCCACCCCCAAATCCTGCCTCCGATGGAGGGCTCCAGCTGCATCCCTTCTGGGCTAGCAAGCCGCAATTAGTCCAGGGCCGTTGAGCTGTGGATATTCTCTGTCAGCCCCGATTAATGGTGGCTATTGTAGCCGGCATGGCGTCTGTGCAGGTGTGATCCTGTCCGCCTCTCAGCTGAGGGGCGGTAGTGCGTCTGGCAGTAATGGAAAGGATGACGACCCTGGGAACAGTGGGCAGAAGTGGGATCCATCAGCTGTCATCAGGAGGACAGGCGGAGACAAGGCAAGGCTTCCCGGGCTGGAATGTGGAATGGCGCGACCTGTTTGCCTCCGTCCCCGCCGGAATTGCAGTCCCGGCGAAGCAGGGCCGACAATTTCATTATTGTGAAGAAAAGATCCCTTTTTTTAAATGGAAGAGGATTAAGAAATATATGGTCCTTTAAATGTTGGAGCCCCAGTTCCATGCAGCTTGACCAGGATTGTCAGTCTATCCCAGGGGGTCTGCAACCTTAAACCCTCCAAGAGCCATTTGGACCCGTTTCCCACAGAAAAGAAAACACCGGAAGCCACAAAACCCTTCCCGTGCCTGACTTATTTCTTGAGCAGCCACAAAACTAGCATATCTAGTTGAATTAAACGTCCTGTTTTCTTCTGAAACTTTTCTTTTCTTGGACTTATCCATGGTTGGCCTACTGGGGTTGAAAAGCTCAATAAATTGCGTGCCAGCGGGTGTTGCACATTGGTGGTTGAGATGCATATTTTGAGTGACAGGGAGCCGCAGCAGAAGGGAGAAAGAGCCACAGGCGGCTCCAGAGCCGCAGGTTGCTGACCCCTGTTCTATCCAGTTAGATAGACATAAAGATTACAAGATGCCAGTGCTACTCCTTGTGCATTGTGAACTTTTTTGGGCCTTACTATCTGTAGAGTGAGCCCTTCTCAAGATACACCCCTAGGCAGTGTCCCATTTTTGGCACTTCTGTTTTCCACGATTGTCTTCTCCTTATCTTGCAAGAAAAGTTGCTCTGATGCTAAGGAGTTGTATCCCCCTCCCCACCTGAAAAGAAATCTGTTCCAAATGCAAAAACACAAGCAGAGGAGAGGAGTTTCAGTTTTGCTTTCACAGCAGCAAGCAGCTTGAGCTAAGCCACACCCAGCCTCCTTCCTGTCTCCTTCTTGCTCACACAGCAAATACTGTTTGAGTTTCCAAACACCCCTCAACTCTCTCACACACTGACAGGATGCTAGTCAGATTAATACTGATGGATGCTACGGGCTGGGACATTCTACTCCCCCTCCCCCTCTGTTCCAACTGCCAGTTGCATTATATTAACACACTCTAATGCTATGGAGTTACACATTCTACATTAAGTTTCAGGCTGCAAGTGTCAATTGATTAAGCCCAAGCACATAGTTTCGTAGTGAAGCACAAGTCTCCAGCTAATACAGTATATATCTGTAAAAAGATATAAATATAAAAGTTCCAGAAGAGCGAATTAAAATGCTGGTTAAGATTTTGGGGAAAAAGCTGAGCAAAGCTGCAACGGTTGTGATGAAAGAGAGCAAAAAAGCAAATGTTTTTTTTGAAAAGTGAAAGGAAAGGAGCTTTTTTAAAGGTTGAAGGTTTTAAAAGGTTGAAGCCCTTAAATAGCTTAGCAACAGATATATTGGGCTCATTTGCTATCATAGGTCAAAGACTACCTGTATCTGTATAAATCTTAACATTCTGGGTGGTGGTGGGAAAAGTCTGTTTTAATTTTTTTTTTTTAATTTTACTTTTCCCCCTTAGGTTTATTCTTTAGTGGATTTATCTTCACGGCTTTCTTTTTCTTCATCGTCATTACTAAAACGTCGGCTCTCAGCTATGACGGTGAGTTGAAATTCGGTACGGTTATATTTGCGCCCTGATAAAAGCTGTCGGAAGCTGAGTGTTGGACGAGAGATTGATGTTTCGTGAAAGAAAACCAGATTTATCCCGATTCTGACGTGACACTTCTCATTCCTTTGGCCGAGTTAAGCAACCACTGATACGAGAGAACCAGAGGTGGGTTTCAGCAGGTTCTGACCGGTTCTGGAGAACTGGTAGCGGAAATTTTGAGTCGTTCGGAGAACTGGTAAATACCACCTCTGACTGGCCCCGCCCCCATCTATTCTCTGTCTCCTGAGTCCCAGCTGATCGGGAGGAAATGGGGATTTTGCAGTAACCTTCCCCGGAGTAGGGAGGGAATGGAGATTTTACAGTACCTTTCCCCTGGAGTGGGGTGGGAATGGAGATTTTACAGTATCCTTCCCCTGCTACGCCCACCAAGCCACACCCACAGAACCGGTCGTAAAAAATTTTGAATCCCACCACTGGAGAGAACGTGAAGAGGCTGGGAAATCCATAGAAGGAAAAATCGATATAAATAATCAAAAAGTAGTTTAGTACATAAAGAAAGCTGGGAGGAAATGTTTTGGATTGGTCAAGTCTGCCTTAATGAATTTGTTGGTAAATGAGCGTGGGAAATGCCCTTTTTGAGATTTATTGAAAAATTAGCCCTTTAAAGGTATCGTATGAGGTCCCAGAGTCCCTGCAAAAAGATAGTGTCAAAGATTAATTAAAGCTTAATTTGCTATTCCCGTCAGTGGTTAAGGCACTTGTTTTGATGAATAGGAATGTGAAACTTTAGAATGGGGGAAAGCTGGATGGATGTTTAATAAATGATAAATTTACACGCTCTTCGACATTTCAAAGCGGAAATTTAAAAAATGGACGCAGTGACTCAGTGGCTAAGACTCTGAGTTTGTCAATCAGAAAAGGTAGGGGCAGTTCAGAGGTTCGAATCCCTAGTGCTGCGTAACGGGGTGAGCTCCCGTTATTTGTCCCAGCTTCTGCCAATTTAGCAGTTCGAAAGCAGGTAAAAAATGCCAAGTAGAAAAATAGGGACCACCTTTGGTGGGAAGGGAACAGCGTTCCGTGTGCCTTTGGCGTTGAGTCATGCCGGCCACAGGACCACGGAGACGTCTTCGGACAGCGCTGGCTCTTCGGCTTTGAAACGGAGATGAGCACCGCCCCCTAGAGTCGGGAACGACTAGCACATATGTGTGAGGGGAACCTTTACCTTTACTCAGTCCCTTTCGGTATTAATTTGAAAAATTATAAATAGCCTTGGAAAGGATAATTTTAGCAAAGTTTTGCATTCATGAGGACCTCTTTGTTCTAGAAAGAGTGCAGAGAAGAGCAACAAAGATGACTGGAGGTTAAAACATATGAAGAATGGTTGCAGGAATTGGGTTATGTCTATTCTAGTAGAAGAGAAGGACTAAGGGGGACATGATAGCAGTCTTCCAATATTTGAGGGGCTGCCACAAAGAAGAGGGGGTCAACCTATTTTCCAAAGTCTGAAAAGCAGCTTTGGGATAACCATGATCTGGATGATTGAGAATCTCCATAGACTTCTATTCCCCAATCCGTTTGAAGGTAAGACAAGAAGCAATGGATGGAAACCCATCAAGGAGAGGACCAACTTAGAACTAAGGAGGAATTTTCTGACAGTGAGAACAATTAGTCAGTGGAACGTCTTGTCTCCAGAACTTGTGGGTGCTCCAACATTGGAAGTTTTTAAGAAGAGACTGGACAATCATTTGTCTGGAATGGTACTATAGGATCTCCTGCTTGAGCAAGTGGTTGGACTAGAAGTCCTCTAAAGTCCCTTTCACCTGTTATTCTGTTATTCACTTCCATCCTCCGTGTGACTTGGACCCAGTGAAGCTCCAATAAGCAGTTATTTCTGTTTTTGAAGGACTAGGGTAGATCTGGTTTCCTTGTAGTGAAAATGAGCAAATACCTTAAAAGTAAATAACGAGTAATCTTGCAAAGATGAGGTACGGTGCAAAACTGATTTTTAACTGCTCTAATCTTTACTCTTCCTCCTCTTCTCTTCCTTCATCCCCCCCCTGCCCTGCTTTCTCTAGCCAATCTTGGTCTTACTGCAACAGCTGGCATCATTGGAGCCCTCCACCTAGTAGGATGTTGGTGGCTATTTGGCCTTGTCATCCCGTGTATGCTAATTGTAGGAGTAGTGCTGGGCTTTCTTGTATCGTCTGCACTTTTCTTCACTCCAGTAGGTAAGTGGTAGAAACCCTTCTCTGGACCCTCCACTCTGTCAAAGACCTTGGAGTACTCATTTCAAACGATTTAAACGCCAGAGCTCATTGTAACAGAATTGGCAAAAAAGCATTAAGAGTTGTTAACCTAATTTTGCGAAGCTTCTTCTTCGGTAATATTGTACTGCAAACTAGGGCATACAAAACCTTTGCCAGACCAATTATCAAATACAGCGCATCTGCCTGGAACCCGCACTGTATATCGGACATTAATACAATTGAGTGAATCCAGAGGTATTTCACGAGAAGAGTCCTCCACTCCTCTGCTCGCAATAGAATCCCTTATGCCACCAGGTTTGAAATTTTGAGGTTAGACAACTTAGAACTACGCCGCCTTTGGTCTGGCGTAAACGTAGTACACAAAATTATCTGCTACAATGTCCTACCTGTCAATGACTACTTCAGATTCAACCGCAACAATACATGAGCACACAATAGATACAAACTCAAGGTAAACCTCACCAAAGTCGATTGCAGGAAATACGACTTCGTCAACAGAGTGGTCAATGCCTGGAATGCACTACCTGACTCTGTAGTTTCTTCCCCAAACCCCCAAAACTTTAACCTTAAACTGTTTACTGTGGATCTCCCCCCATTCCTAAGAGGTCTGTATGGGGGGTGCATAAGCGCACCAGCGTGCCTTCCGTCCATGTCCTAATGTCCCCTTTTATTCGTACCCATTTCCTGTGTTCATATCCATGTTTATACCCGCTGTAATTTGAACATGCAAGAAGAGGAATAATAAAAAATGCTTGTAGCTGGGGTTTTAGACTTTGGCAGTGGTTTGCTCTCTGAGCTTGGCATTTAGTTCCCGAATGTTTCGTTACCAGGTTAGGTAACGTCATCGGTAGGACTTTCGGTAGAAGCGTCCTATTTTGCTTTAGCTTCAAAAATAATTCCATTTTTTTGTAAAAGATTGTAAAATTGGGCGTGGCTCATTTAACAATCCCTTTGCTTAACTAATAGAAATTCTGCTCATATTGCCCCTTGGGGTTGTAAGTCAAGGACTTACCTGTTTAGCCAAAATCTCCACACCGGCGTCAACTTTTTAAGTGCAAGTCAAGTCCTTGAAGCTAAATTATGAAGTTTCTTTTAACAAAAGTATCAAGAATATTTACAGCGTGACTACTATTTTGAGACAACCCAGGAGCGAAATACAGGACAGAGAGAGAGAGAGAGAGAGAGAGAGAGAGAGAGAGAGAGAGAGAGAGAGAGAGACCCTCTCATGGCCTCCCTTATATAGACAGCTTCTTAAAGTGGCAGTAACCCTGCTGATTTATCCTCATTGCATCATCTTGCTTTACAGCCTTATAGCAGCTTTAAATCGTCATTACTCTGACAAAAAGTGAGTTATTTTCTTTAGGGAAGGAAATTTCTTTAGGATGGTCCTCATTTTAGGATTTGACAATTTGGCAGTTATGAACAGAGAGGCTAGGTTACAAATCTTTTTTTTCCCCCCCTGTTCCAGGAGACTATAGAATTTTTCAAGACGATGCTGTTTTCTGGGTCACTTTCTCTTGCGTTGCCTTGGTGATTCCAGTCATTTTTGTCTGCTGCCCCAGAGTTGTAAGTACTATTTGCAGTTGAAGATGAATTTTGATTTTCCTGGGCTGGGAGGTGAAGGAAATGCGACTGGCCGAATTATCTTTACCAAACTTTGGCCTTGTGTTTTGACAACACGAGGTCTTAACTGCTCATAAAAAGGCCATCGGTTTTAAGTTTCTGGGTGTTGTCATAAAAAGAGGACCTGACCTGGGACGCTCACATTGCAGCACTGGTCAAAAGGGCCCAGCAGAGATTATACTACCTGAGACTTCTCAGGAAACAACAACTGAATGAGAAACTGCTGGCGGCCTCCTACTGCTGCACCATAGAGAGTATTTTAACTTACTGCATCTGTGTATAGTTTGCCAATTGCCCAGTGGCAGATAGGACAACGCTCCAGAGGGTCAACGTCATTGCCCAGAGGATCATTAGTTGCCCTCTCCCCTCTTTGGAAGAGCTTTATAGCTCCCGCTGCCTTAAGAAAGTTCAAAACGTTCTTCAAAGATCCATCACATCCTGGGCACCCCCCCTTTTTTTTTTGGAACTTGTTCTGTCCCCAACCCCACGCACACACCCCAACAGACGTTCAGGAGTTAAAGACCAAACCAGCCGGCAAAATCCTTTTCCTTATGATAACGGAACATGGCAACAACCTAGTGGCTGCCTGCCAAGAGTTTATTATTTACAAAGAGGAGAGATAACTTCTCCCCACTTCTGATACATCAAAGGAAAGCAGCTCAATAATTACAATCAAGTCCAGAGATAATCCAATCTTAAAGCAAAAGTCTGGCAATGCAGAATGGCGTGGAAGCTTTCAGCTTTGTTCGTCATAAGGTTTGACTGGCCACCACGCTCCCTTTTATATCCTGTTGGGTGTGGTCCAGTGACTCAGCCTAATCTCGGGCACGCCTTTTCTTCTGTTGCGCGCGCTTATCCCTGCGACGCTGGCGTGGATCCAGCCAAGACTCATTACCCTCATCACTGTCCATCTGTGGCTGCGTGTATGTGCTTGGCCCTGGCCCTATCTCTTGCCCTTCGGCGGACACCGAAGGCATTGCCAGAGAGGAGGGTCCTGGAGAGGGAGGCCTTGCCAACTCCTCCCCTTCACTCTCGGAGTCCTCTCCTGCCGATGACACAGGCTCCGGTAACGGAGCCACAACAGAACTATTACCATCCGGCAGCCGGTTCAGGACAATAAAAACAAGGACAAATAGGCGGAAAAACAGCTTCTATCCCAGAGCAGTAACTATATTGAATTCTAGTGTATAATGCAGTGATGGCGAACCTTTTTGGCACCAAGTGCTCAAGCTAGAATGCATGCACGCGTGCGTCAGAGAACTGGAAACCCGAAGACGAGCAGGCCGGTGCACATGCGTGTGCCGGCCACCTGGTCTTCAGGTTTCTAGCACTCCAGCACACACAATGTCCAATTAGCTGGCACGCATGTGTGCGCCGGAAGCCAGAAAAGCAGCTGGTGACAGCACGCATACCCACAGAGGCCTCTGCATGCCACCTCTGGCATGCGTGCCATCCAGGGTGGATAAAAATCAATGATTTTTTTAAAAAAAATCAAAAAAATCAGATTTTTTTGATTTAAATTGGATTTTTTTTTATTTAAATCGGATTTTTTTTATTTTTATCGAATTTATTTTAATAAAAAACTTTTGGGGTAAAAATCTATCGTAAGATAGTTTTCTATTTAAGATACATAAATAATTGAGTTTATTCAGCATGAAATGGAGCTTAGTTATGTAGCATGAGGCTGTATATTCTGCAACACTGGGACTATCGGTGAGTCAACGGTGGGTCAAAGGAGTAGCAGAGATGATAGTTGCTCTTTAAAAATTATGATTTAAATCGAGTTGATTTAAATCAAGCCTTTTTACTAGTGATTTAAATCATGATTTAAATTGTGATTTAAATCAACTCAATTTTAAATCAAATCCACCCTGGTGCCATCATGGATATAGTGCAATATTAATGCACTATTGGGTTTGAATGTGAAGGATGTGTGTTTGTGTTTTATTTTTATAGTTATGATGCACACTGAAGACGGCATTTAATTTCGTTGTACGACATGCAAAGACAATAAAGTAAACTAAACTAAACGCTAAATAAAATCATTAAGGAGGACTATACTCAAGATTGATATTGGACTATGATTATGTCCCTAATGGAAAAAAAAATATCAGAGAAATATATGAGACCCCAAATGATCTGCTTTTTCTAGTTGTATAGGCAAACATGCAGCGGTGAAATCCCCCCCCCTCGGTTCTATCTGGCTCGCCTAACCAGTAGCGCCGGGACGCTCCGCCAACCCGCCGGGATGCCATTACGTCCCGTTTTTTTACCATCTGCACATGCGCAGAAGAGGTGCTCCCGCATGTAGTTTGCGCACGCTCCCGCGCACTCCTGTTCCCAAACTAGTAGCAAAGGTAAGTGGATTTCACCGCTGCAAACAGGTTTTGCGAAATAAACTTCCATGTGCAAAATCCAGCTTGATTATATTTTCCACTAATCTCTTTCTAACCCCCAAAAGTTTGATGTCCATCTGAGTATGGAAGTTGAAGGACCATTAAAAAATAATTTGGAAACCCGATTTATCGAAAAGTTGGTTCATTTTGCCTATTGAATTGAATTTCTCAGCAGAAAAAAACCTCCATGTGAAATCTGGCACCAGTATATACTTTGAATGGCTTTCCTTCCCTAGAGCGCTGTCAAATAAGACGGACACCAGTCTTAAAGGCATTCGTGTTCTTTGTCTTAGCTCAACATCTTGACGTGCGCGGTTGTTGGTTCCTACACCGTAGTGTTGGCCACAGCATGTTACATCTACACCAGCCTCTCTTACATCGGCATAGATCTACTCCGGAGGATTCTGAATGAAGACTTCAAGAGAACTTACACCAGTGTGCCCTTCCAACCTAATGGTAAGCTTTGAGTTGGGCGAAGTTGGGTGCCTGGTGGGTCAGACTCACCAGTGAGGGCATCTGGAGCAGGCCTGTGACGTCTCTTTCTCTAAAAGCGTTTTGAAGACCATGGAGAACCAATGGAAGTTGAGGGGAAACCATGGAAGCAGTGAGGATGGACTTAGCTTGAACGGTTTTGAAGTCTATGGAGATTCTCGATCATCCAGGTCATAGTTGTCTCAAAGGTGCTTTTTGAAAAGGCAACTGGACTTTGTTTTTTTTTTCCTTGAAGACATTTCACCTCATCCAAGATCTGAAGAAGTCTTCAAGGAAAAAAGCAGAAAGTCCAGCTTCTTCTTGAAAAAGCACCTTTGAGATCACCACGACCTGGATAGCAGAGAATCTCCATAGACATTCCAAGATGCACCATCCAGAAAGTAAGATGGCTGGTTCCATGGTGAGGTGCCCATTGCAATTGGTCTCCATGCCTCCAATTCAGCACTTGGCTAATGCAATTTCCAAAGGCCACCAGCCTTTCTAGGCCATCTCATTCAATGTCTGAGGATAAAATCTTTTTTTAAAAAAACACCCAAAGTGGAACCTAGTAGATTTAGGTGTTTCTTAAGTTTAGAGCATTCTCTTATTTCTTAGCTTTCGAAAGCTGATTTATACAGATAATCCTTGAGTTACGGCCACCGTTGAGCCCAACGTTTTCCGTTGCAAGATGATCTGTCCCCGTCCACACACACACACAAACACAGCCAGCCGAGGGTTAAGGAAACACTTTGGCACACACCCAGGTCTTTATCTCCAACTTGGCAGCGATATACACACCGTCTGCCAAGTGCATTTATTTCCACAAAACAGAAAGATAATATACTCAGCGTACAAGAGTCCAACAGAAATAATATTCCTCTCAGCAGTTTCGGACGAGGCTTTAGTGACTATCCAAGGTTTATTTTTGTTCGTCACAGGGATCGCTGGCCACCACCCTCTATTATATAGTCTCTGGGGTGTGGTCCAGTGACTCAGTTCTAATCCCTAGCACGCCTCCTGAGCTGCTGCAAACGTTTATCACGCCTTCAGAGGTGTGTGTCCAGGAATGATGTCTCTCCCTCGCTCTCATCCGAGACACCTGTTTCCCGGCTAATCTCCTCTCCCTCGGCTGGCTCCTGAGACAGTGCCAGAGGGGAGGGGCCTGGAGAGGGAGGCTGGCTGACTCCTCTTCCTCATGCTCGGAGCTTTCTTCCTCCGATGGGACAGGCTCAGAGGGCGGGGCCACAACACAAAATCAGACATTTGGCTAGGTGAACTTTGCTCCGTTTTACGACTTTTCTTGCCCCGGTTGTTAAGCGAAGGAGCTTCTTGGATGAGAAGCGAAACATCTTCAAGGGAAAACCAAGGAAGTCCCGTTGCCTTTTGAGGCAGAAGGCTTCAAGGAAGCCTGGATAAAGAGGTAGACCTTTGGGCTTCGAAGACAAGGGGGAGGTGAAAACATTCTAACTAGTTAGTTTAGTTTTAGTTTAGTTTTATTAAATTTGTATACCGCCCTACTCCCGAAGGACTCAGGGCGGTGAACAGGCACAGGATAAAATACAGAAATACAAAAGTTAAAAACAATTTAAAACCAAATTAAATAATTTAGCCCACGACAATGAAAATCCCAATAAATTTAAAACAAATTAAAATTTCAATTTAAAATTGAAAAGAAAGGGGAGAAAAGATTAGGCCAGGCCGGCTTGCTGGAATAAGAGGGTCTTAAGAGCACGGTGGAAAGTGCGCAGATCCGGGATCCTCCGTATCTCCGGGGGGAGCTCGTTCCAGATAGTGGGTGCCCCCACAGAGAAGGCCCTCCCCCTGGGGGCCGCCAGTCGACACTGCTTGGCTGACGGCACCCGGAGGAGCCCCTCTATGAGAGCGTACCGGCCGGTGGGAGGCTATTTGTGGTAGTAGGCGGTCCTATAAATAACCAGGTCCTAAGCCAGGTTCTAACTAACTCTGTGTGGCTTCCTCTTGTAGATATTATCCTCCTGGCCGTCTGGACTATGCTAGCACTCGGAGGAATCACCGTTCAGCTGCGCCGAGAAAGACACGAGGCTCCTTTCCCGCCACACCCATATCGGTTATGGAAGCGTGAGAGAGAGCGCAGAGTCACCAACGTCTTGGATCCCAGCCATCACGTCCCTCCCTTGAGAGAACGGATCCACAATAAGCTGTCCCAGATCAAGGACCTCTTTCAGAAAGAGCAGGCGGCTGGCGAAAGAACCCCGCTACTCTTATAAAACTGATTTCACGGATAGGAAGCATTGAGAAACGTGGACGGACAACTTTGTGGGACAGGGCACGGAAGACAAGGACTTTCTCAGTGTTTTTTTCCACCTCCATCGAACTGGAATCTACGAATTGTCCCAAGACGAATCTACTTGTGTTCTGTTTTCAACTGCTGTGGCAGCCAAGGAAGTTTTTGTCTTGTTAATTTTAATCTTTGATAGAAAAAAAAAATGTGTAAAGTTATTGGTGGGGCAGGAAGGGTAGAATAGAAAGATAAGATGAATAAGCCGAGTGTGGAACTTTAAAACTTCAGAGCCCTGAGACAGAAATTGATCATTTCAGATTCACGGGCCTTTCACAGTCTCAAAAGGCAACCCCTTTAAGGGGAAAGTTAAGTTCCTGAACAGGATGTGCAAAGTGTTGGAGAAGGCAAAAAAAAAATTAATTGTGGCCTTTGTACTCTTAGGGATTAACTTGGATGATCAGTGCTAGTAAATAACAGGTTTCGATTGTCAAGCAGCACTAAAAATGGAATTTTCCTTGGATTGTGTTTACTAGTTGTGTGTGACAAATGTTTTGACTTTGAGATATGGAAGAAGGGGTGGGTTTTCTCAAAGCCTATAGGAAAAACTCTTTTTTTTTATAAAAAAAATAAGCTAGAAAAGTGAATGATCTCTGGAATCAAGTGCTTTTTTTTTTAAAAAAAGAAAGAATAACCATGTAATATATCTAATGAGTTTTAACAGTAGTCCATTTTCAGATCGGGATGCTCTTTGTTTAGAATTGGCTCTAAAATATTTCTCTCTTTTTTATAAGATAAAAAAAAATTAGTATGTTGAAGCATCTTTTGATACTCTGGTTGAAAAAATGTAAAAAAAAAAAAAAAAACAGCCCATGAAGTCAATTTATTTCTTACGGTAAGCGGAAGGCATTAGGTAACCTGCTGTGCAAGGGACAAGATTGTCTTAATTCATGATTTCATGCTGTTTCTCTTTATCTCCTGTGGTTTATATTCAGCCTTAGGGAAACCAGGTCCTTTTCAAATTGAACATACCTAGGTAGGTTAGTTGTGTAGATCCAAATCCCCAATTCCTAATTATTTTACCCTGATTATTCAGAGATCATTTCTGCAATTTTGGGGACCAAAGAAGTGATCTAGAGCTAGAGAAACTGCTCAGTTTTAATTTATTTTGGAGAAGAAAAAAAAAAACCCATGTAAATGATGTTATATTCCGACCCTGCACAGTCGTGGAAATGTATTGAGAAATCCCATTTTTTAATTGGGATTTTTGTGATGTTTCTAAACTGTGGAGCTAAATTCCCAAAACTTCTGAAGGTATGGAGCTTAAATTTTCCTCAGATAAAGTTTTCCTTCTTTTTCCTCCAGTTGTGAATGCTATTCCTATAAATTGAATAGGCTTACAGATTTAATGCTCCCCCCCCCAGTGCAGATGGGCAGTGTTTACGAGATGATGAAACTTGTTTTTTTAATCTCCCTTTTCCGTTTTAAAACTATTTGTTGCTTAGGCTGTTGACTCATGTTGAAACTCCACGTAATTGGGAACGGGGATTGGAAGAAAGTGTCTAAAAAATGGGTCGAATGGCACAAATGCAGTGATTTTTCCATCCAGCCAAGAGATTTATTTTTCAAGTGAGAAAATAAGTGCCTAGCTGAACCAGCCAGGCCTGTTATATCTACTGTTGAAGGGATACGTGATACGCCTTCTATTTTTCTTGGTGCAGAAAAGAAGCAATTTATTGCTTTGCTAACTCACCCTTTTTGTCCACAGAGGTGGCAGATAAGAGGCTGCAGAACAGACTGTGCTGCAGCTGTATTGTACGTGTCAGATAGTCCTGAAAAAAAATGAAAATTTTCAGACCGCTTATCTTAAGTTGTGTCTTTCTACTGCCTTATGGTTTGAAACGGTTCAGCGGATAGAAGTGACGGTTGGCAGATTTTGAAAATCTAAAGCCATTCTGGTATTTGACCTTCAAAAAGTGTAAACCTGAAATCATTGTAAATGTGAGCAGTAGATTTAATAAAGGGGTATGTCCCTAATCTGTAGCAGCTATTCATAGGTCAGCTGCATTTTAAGGTTCAAAAGTGAAGATAATCAACCTGCCTCCAGGCAGTTTCATATTGCAGGCTACTTTTTAGCGCCCAGATGAATTGCCACGTCTGATGGCATGGTACTCAGGAATCAAACAATTAGCTATTTTTAACGTGCTATAATTGACAATACAACGAACAAAACAAAGTCACCCAATCCTTTTATAATAAACGTTCAGTTTAAAATGGAAGTGAGAGCCGAGTGATTTTTCTTCCACAGTGCTATCCCTAGAGACTTAATGTTTTCCAGTCCAGAAGAAGAGCAAAGTGTTCAAAGCCAAAGTGTTGATATTCCAAAGGAACCACAGAAATAAAGTGGCTACTTGACTCCTTTTGAGTTTTATTTAGGAAAAACCTCCGTGGTAGGACAAATGTATAAAAGGGCTCTAACTGGCATCAGGTCTCTTATCACACCTACAATGGCCACAGTGGTGTGTGCTGCTCTTTCTACTTTGTGCACTAAGCAGGGCTGACCTAACCAGCACTGAAGGTACAAGAGAAGATCCTGATTATTTTGCCTAGCCTCCCAAAGGCAAGACTTTATATTCCGTTACCAATTTCCAAGAACCTTTTTGCAACTAACAGTGGTCCTTGAATGTGAAGACCAAACCACTGAGGCTCTGAGCGTGTTTCCTGCCTGATAAACCACATACCACAGAAGATTCAGGGTTACATTTTGCACTGTCTGGTAAGGGAAGGGGGAGGCCAAGGCAAGGCTCACCAACAGGATCCCAAGGCCTTCGATCAACAGGTGAGGGCGAAAGATTTGTATTGCTCCTTCACATTTTTTGCTGCTGAAATTCAGGAAGGCCACAAAATTATATTTAAGTGTTTTATGTAACATTTGAGCTAACTTGGCTCGGGAGGGGCACTACTAGGTGAATGTTGAAACGGCAAAAGTTGAAATCTACCATAATAGTGAGATTTCTTACCTTTAGAAAAAGGCAAGCACATAGGTTCCTGAGAATGATGTCATTTGCTGCTGCTGCTGCTGCTGCTGAACTGCTCTCTATAGTTAGTGGCTCACTAGCAACCACATATTTGCACACAAAAAGGTATTTGGGAATGTTGAATAGATTATCATGAATTGTAATTTATGGATCCTTAGTGCTCAGTGATTGGTTGTTTTCTTGCAGTTTCATTATGCCAAAAAGGTAACAATATCAGTGATGTTATCTAGTTTTGGTAATGAAACATCTGCAAAAAAACAAAAAACAAAAAACCCCAAGCTCAAGAGAGCACCACGGGCCCTTCTTTTTAACCCTGAGTTACGAATATTCTCCTTTAGCAGAACTGTAAATTGCTTTGTTTGCAAAACTGTGTGTTAATTATGATTGAAGGAATCCGATAGTCACTTTGTGGACTTTTCTGTTATGCAATTTTTTCCCCCACCTATAGATTGAAAAGTCCAACTGTAACTGGCTTTGATTTATCCTTTTATCTTCCAACTGTTCCTAACAGCTTGTATTAGTTTCTTGCAGTCCAATCCAATAGAAAAACTTAATTCTTACTAAGAATTAAGATTGTGCCCAACAAGAAAAAAGGACTAGATTTGATCAACCATTACTACATATTCTTGGGGTTTTCTTCAATGTCAATAACAGCTATCAGAGACAGGATTTAATTTCTCCAACTCTTAACTGTTGAAACATCTATCCAACCTGGTTTACTGGTAAAAATAAGTTTACTGTACAGATTGCATTCTCACCAATAAGGTCATTTCAAGCATTTGCAATACAAAAATGAGATAGAAAATGGCCATGCCACACGAGAGGAAAAGTAAATGGTAGGTACACCCCTTGACAAATTAAGGTTTCAACTAGATGACCACAGTAAGTTACAGATACAAGTTATTTTTCAAGCATGCTTCCATAAATAATTCTTGGTGAGCTAATGACATCTATTTCACAAACTTGAGGGTTTCCACATTTACATAGTAAGGTTCTGAGGAAGACTGCATTTTGACAGTGCTGTATCAAGTGCACAACAGATAGTTTTGACTTTACACACCAAATATCAAGAAAATAATTTTTTGTTAACTCCTATTTACAAACATATTTTAGAATTTACAAAGGGGGATACATATCTGAGAAATTCTTATCTAGAGAAGGAAAACATGTTATACAAATTCTTGTGCTCAGCCTAATAGATCTTTTGTCTACAGTTTGCTTTGTAAAGTTAAGAGTTCACCTCTCTAAGCAAAAATTATGAATAAATTCCTTTTTACTGAGGTATTTAATGAACTGGGCATAGATATAAACATCTGAATATTGAAATTAGCAATATATTTTGAGCAGCTCGTTTTTTGAAAAATATTGGCATTAATATAAATAAGCTGTGGAAAATATTTTAAGACTGGAATGCCAGATAATAAAAATTATCTAGGAGTATGTCTAGAGTTCAGCTAAAGATATTTGTTGGCTAAATATGCACTATGATGTTTGAATGAACTACTATGCCAAAAATATTTACCAATAAAAGCATAATAGTAGGTCACAGTTTAAAATCAGAATTAAACAGTTGCTGATTCTCCCCAGCCAGCATAATAAAATCACTGGTAAACTCTTAATGAGCTTAACAAAACTTCTAGGAACAACTTGGAAAAAACATGATAACGACATGCAAATTTGATCCGAAACTGTACCACCAAGTGTTATTCCAAGCAAATTTGAGAATTAACACATTTCCCTTCCATTTTTAATTCTATGTACATTCCTCGAATAAGTGGGAAATAATTTCAGCTCAGCTAATTAGTTAAGTGGTCTATAAATGACTAATGGAGGCCTGCTTTTTTAGCCAGGCTCCCTGAAAACTAGAATCTCTTCTTACAAAAATGCATTTTCAAAAAGTTTCAGCTTATCAAGACAAGTTTACCTGTTTTTCCATGTCGTTATGTTAGAACTAAGATTTATTTGCCAGACGGCTACCCCTCATATACGAAAACAAGCGGCTCCTGGTATATTTTTGAAAAGTCACTTATTAAAATCTAAAGTTAAGGTTTACTCTTAAAGAGACACTTGCCTTAATTCCCAAGTACCCTTCGTGCAGGGAGGCAAATTAGGAAATAAACTATCCTGTTTCTTCTTTCAATTGGTAGATACTCAACTTCCTGATAAACCATTCTGCAAATTCTGGGATAGCTTTCCAAAAAAGAGCTACCATGTTTCATTGGCTAGGAGTAAAAAAAGGATAAAGGCATCGAAACCCATTGTGCGTATGGAACCCCGCTGAACCCAACTGCTTTTAGCTATCGACATGAAGCATTTCCCATCCCTTAATTGGATGTTTTCTCCAAAAATATTCTATAAAACTCTCAAGCATTTCATAAGCGGGTTTTTTTAATTCGCAGGATATCTCACATGAAAGCACATATGAACCTCAAGTTATTTACATACACATTAATGACTTATCTTGACTTACTGAAAGGTAAGAAAAAGTTCTTCCATGTTTATGCTAACTAAAACATGATGTGGATCTGTTAAATTTCATAGGGATCTAAACAGATTTTTCTTTTGTAATTTCACTATATTTCCCATCAGTTACTGGTTGTAAAAGAATATATTTCAGAAATACCTCAGTGTGCAAAAGTTCCCTTAACTTTTATTGCTTACTGACTGATCTTAACACATCCTATTAATCCCTAAGTTTTGAGAAGAGCTAAAAAATACTTAACATTAACAACAAATGTCAGCAAATTTCTCACCAGCCCCATCGTTTCCCCCATGAAATTATCTTTTTAAAAAGGTGCTGTTATTCTTGTGGAATTATTTATATTTAAAAATGAAGTTCCTGCCCATATGAAAGAGAGTTTCAAGTGTTACACTAGCAATGCACTAAAACCGAATTCTTACAAAACAACCCCTCAAATTTAGGAAAGCAAGAGATTTAAAAACATCAGCAATACAGTGACTGTGTCCTGGAGTAGATCAATTACTGTATATGACTGTGCTTTGAATATTTTCCTCCACCAATCGCTGAGTATTATATTCTATACATGGTGTAAAAGAATCAACCGGATTTAGGATATATTAATTTTTCAATGCCCATTAGAAAATATCTGCTTTGATACTTCTTGCTGTTACAACCAGACCGTGTTCATAAGCACTTTAATTTTTTCTCAGACTCAAGTCACTGTTTGTTACTAGTGCTGACAGAGATGTACTTTCTGAGGCATCTTCCTTAAGATTCAGGAACGATTCTCTGGTTATCTGCAGTATTTCTCTCAGTCCTTTGTTTTCCTGCTGTAAGCAACAAAACAATGCTTTAAAGCGGCATGACAAGGAACGAAAATGCTCTTCCCCTTCCCAGCATTAAGTTGTTGTTTCTCTTTCCTTAATGGCTTCTGCAATCTTTCATCAAGGTTATCTCCACATTCTTCTACAATCCCGTCCCTTGAGGTGATGTTGACGTACCATCCTTGAATACCACAGCACCAGCGTACTGAAGCACCCAAGCTAAGTGTCTTTTACTAGCGGAGTCACTCATTAGAGGCCACTAGGGCACAAAGATTTTCACAGGAAGATTTCGGTTTTTTCAAGCATATGGAAAAGTACTAAAATTAAGGACTAGGCAGAAGATGTACTTTTCTTTGATTTGAAAGTCTGACTTCTCTCATTCTCACTATAAGGGATGGGGAAAACAAAAGGACCTTGTAAACTGGTTGAGGCAACAGCACTCTACCGGTATACCCATGCAAAATATACAGTCCTTGACTTACAAGTTTGTTTAGTGACCATTCAGTTACGGCAGCACTGAAAAATGTGATTTACGACCTTTCAGTTACGATCTTTGCAGCATCTCCATGATTCAATTCATGATTCATCTCAATTCAGATGCTTGGCAACCGGTTCATATTTATGACTGTTGCTGTGTCCCAAGGCCATGTGATCCCTTTTTGCAACCTTCTGACAAGCAAAGTCAATGGGGAAGCCTGATTCACTTAACAACCGTTACTAACTTAACAACTGCAGTGATGGACTTAACAACTGTAGCAAGAAAGGCCATAAAATGGAGCAAAGCTTACTTAACTGTCTCGCTTAGCAACAGAAATTCTGGGCTCAATTATGGTCATAAATCGAGGACTACCTGTAGTTCTTCAGTTCCTCTGGAATTTAACCTTAGTCTAAAGAGCTGGACTTGGGAATGGGATGCAGAGGTAAATGTGAACAAATGTGCTTTTACTCAGGAACTGAAGTTAACAAGAACAGCATTTCTTCTGGCCACTCTGAGCAAACAATTGAGACTCTGAATTCAAAACATTTATCTTTTAAAACAAATATTTAATTTTAAAGTAGAAGCTACTGCTCATTATACATTGGGAACCCAGCTGTGTGTTTAATGAATTTTTAAAGCAACACTTCCAGATTACCCAGAGCAATTTATCTTCAGATGTGACTTTAACATTCTTATTTTAATAATTCTTTGAATTTACTAGTTTAAAAATAATATATTCATTTTTCCAGTGTTTAAATCCTACCTCAAGCTGAAAAATACGTTCTTGTTCTTTGCAACCCTGCTGCTCATCAATTTCAATGGCTTTTCTCATTACTGCTGCCATTTCCGTGATTTGGTCCACATGTACTTGCAATTCCTAGATCAAGAGTAAAGTAACATTAACAAAGGACAATACTTTTAGTTTTAAAACACCTCCTGAATGCTATTTTGCTGTTACAACAGATCATCTTCATAATCATAATTGTTATAATCAATAAACAAAACTAGTTTAATTTTTGGTTAAGTCTCAAATTTCCTCCACAGTAAAAGCTTCGTAATGAATAGTTTTCAAGTCATTACATTATTAAATCGAATATTAGTTAACATTAGGTATGGTCACAGACCAAAATTACCTATAAAAATTGGAGTTGTGTGGATTTGAATTTCTAGCGTTCCTAGCAATGACCATGCTGGTGGAGAATTCTGGGAGTTGATGTCTATACAGTACGTCTCTAAAGTTTTATAGAAACCATAGTTAAATATCACTTTGTTGCTGTGACCCACCGAGGTGACATGGGAGGCAATACAAATCAAATAAAATCAGTCAATGTTTTGTTACCTTCCTTTGAGATTTTTAAGTATTTATTGACTACTAAAAAAGTCCACGTCCACATGTATATATCTTGCTACAGTGATCTACCAGGAGGGATGATATTATTTCAAAGTGCCATGTCTGGTACAAGGGCTCCACAAAGCAGAGGATATTGATTTAACTACAAATAGTCCTCGACTTACAACAGTTCCTTTAGTGACCGTTCAAAGTTACCAGGGCACTGAAAAAAGTGACTTATGATCATTTTTCACTTACGACCTTTGTAGCATTCCCATGCTCAAGTGATAAAAATTTAGATACTTGGCAACTGACTTGTACTTATGACAGCTGCAGTTTCCCAAGGTCATATGAACCCCTTTTGTGACCTTCTAACAAGCAAAATCAACCCCTTTTGTGACCTTCTAACAAGCAAAATCAATTTAGTGAAGCCAGATTCACTAAACCGTATAACCAACTTAAAAACTCTGGCATGAAAGGTTGTAAAATGGAGCAAAACTTACTTAACAACTGTCTTGCTTAACGACAGAAATTTTGAGCTCAATTGTGGCCATCAAGTTGAGGATTAACTGTACTTCCTTAACAAAGGGCCAGATTTGACTTTGCAAATCTTCTTTCTGTCATTGCCATTTTTCAGGTCAAGAATGTAAAATCTGATTTAAGTTGTGTGTTGTTTTGCACCAAATTAAGACAGCAAATAAAATCTGTAGTACCCAAAGTAAAGCCCAGTGCCAGAAGAGATTTATACAAACATTAAGGGCCTGTTACCTTGGAGTGCTGTTCCTTTAACTTCATTACTATACCCGGATCGTCTTTTTTGCTGGCCATGAGCAATCTAAACATCTGTTCTCTATATTTGCTCATTATTAGCTCCAAGGCACACTGATGTTCTTCGAGAGACGTACGGAGTTCTGTCAGAAAACACAGCAAATTTAACATGCACAGCTATTTTTATTTATTTATTAAATTTATACACAATTTAACCCTACGTAAACACAACCCCACCCTTTCTACTTGATAAATAGAATCAAGCAGAATCTTGGTTGCCTTTAACTATCTCATGAAGGAAAAATTTCTATCTGTGCAGATAATTCAAATACTGTGAAATATATCAGCAATTCCCAAAGTTTTTATTTATATGGACTACTATTTCTTCATCATGAAAAGCCGTTATATGACACCATGCAAGAAAAGAATTTTAAGTATTTTGCAGCATAAGATATGGCTGATGGAAGTAAAAAGAGTTATTGAAAATGCAGCTATTTCTATTAATTAGAATAGCATTCATAATAACCTCTGGCAAAAAGGCTGACGTTTAAATTTATAAAATACTACATTACAAAAATGTTTGTAAAGCAAATTACATTGTGAATAATAATGCAATGTCCAGATGTTTATTATTCAGATCTATACCCCAAATACTTGGGCAAAGATGCTTGCCTAATTCAAAAGAAATTTTTTTTTTGATCCTGTGCTGCTGCTGAGTGGGCTCAGGAAAAATACCTGGTTCCCTTAAAGAGGGCCAAGAGCAACCATAATAATTTTCCTGCTTTTGGTTCCAGATGCTGCATGCTTCCAACGCCATATTAAGAAAGATGCATTAAAATGTATACAGAATACTATTATTACATTACTCGCGCTCTGCTCCCACACACACACATACTAAAGCACCAGAAGTTGGGAATAATTGCAACAGATCCTTCAGATATTTTACTGGCTTATGCACACATCATAATAGGAAGATGGACTGATATATTATTGTAAGCTATTAAGTATTTGACTATCCTAATAAAGCATGCTGAATTTTAAAGAGTAATCTTGGGCTATTTTGATAGTAAACGGGATTCTTCTTAACTGAACGCTTATTAACCTTTATTTTCTTGTTGTAGTTCTCTAATCTGTCTGTTTTCCTGCTGGATACCTAAGACCAAGGAAGATCGAGGCCTATGTCTTGCTACTTCGTTAAGTTCTTGAATTTCTTCCTGGTACTGAAATTATAAAACAGACAGAATGGCAAAAAATTATCAGATATCTGGTATTAAAAACAAAGATGAATTTCAATTTCAAAACCAGACATTTTAATACAGTATAGTATTATGAATCCATAAAAATTGTTTTTATATTTTTCGAATGTGAATTTAAAAGCTGACCACTTTGAATAACTTAACTATCAAATACAGAATATTTATAATAAAATTCCATTTCAGTAAAATTGAACTCATTAAAATGTCTGCTATCTGAAGTTACCTATGAAAACATTAACATATTGCAATCGTATTACAAATTGTTGTTTGCTGTAAATATTAAAAATATTGCAGCAGCTTCAAAATCACCAAATTTACCAGTGCATAGGTAAATATTTAATATTGCTTAAATGCAAAAAAAAAAAAAAAAAAAAGTCTACAATTTAAGAGATTCATCTGGCACCTTCTCTAATTAAGAGGTGGACAGCAGGTTTTAATGGTACCATTTCAGATCTTGGAGAACAGGTTTTAACTGATTTTGGATTACAGTAT
Organism: Pantherophis guttatus; assembly: GCF_059756535.1. Classification (NCBI taxonomy): domain Eukaryota; kingdom Metazoa; phylum Chordata; class Lepidosauria; order Squamata; family Colubridae; genus Pantherophis; species Pantherophis guttatus. The sequence goes on from NC_142069.1 coordinate 90,615,993, forward strand.
GCTATGTATTGCTATTCATGTTTACATTCTTGGTTCATAGTAAGAACTAAAAAAATCTTAAGAGTTGAGCAATAAAACATAAAACAAGTTCCATTTTGAAAGTAAATACATGAAAATTTATAAAATTATGTATTATATATTAATTGGAATTAATCCATTTTCAAATTTCAAGCTTTTTCCTCCTCTTAAAAAGTGAAATGCCATTTTTAATCATAATACTCATGCAAGAAAGATAATTCAATATCTTACAGCCTTATCAAAATAAAAAAATGCAGAACTAAGTTTTTTGCACTTTTAAATCTGCACATTTTAAAATACCAGAATGAAGCAGTTAGTTTCTGAATAATAATTATTAAGAGAGAAGAAAAACCTGTTTCATTGCTTCCACTCGTTTGTTGAGATCGGTAGTTTGTTCAATGAGTGCTTCTGCTGCAGTGTCATGCTCTCTTAATCGCTCCACTAACGCTTTGGCATCAGCTAGGGCCTTCTCAATTGTGCAACTCATTTCTAAAAATTAAAATAGAAGATAATGTTATACAACATCAGCTACCCTTCCACATTTGAGTTTGTCAGAAGCAGCATTTAAGTTGTCTGGCATCCTGAACATGCAGACTAAATGAAGTATGAAAATGTGTGAGTCTTTTTCCTTTTGTTAATGTCACTGAAGGTTTATTTTATCCTTTATACTATATTATTCTATAGTACATCTTGATACAATACAGACGCAAGATAGACTTCTGCACAGGATTGCCTTAATTTATATTACTTGTAAATCACAGCTTGGAAATTATATTGCCATGCTTCCAATCTGTATGTCCTGTATTTTGAGTAGAATATTAACTGTCATCCTAGATATTCTGAAACTTATCATGTTGAGAGACTTTTTAATTTTTGTAACAGTATTGTATAAGTATGCAAGGCCTCTTGGTGACTCCAATACATTGAATGAGGCTTCTGCACTGACAAAGTATACATCAATAACAATATAAAAAAATCTTTTGCACCCTCATAATACAACATAAGAATTAGGGGAAACATTAATAAGTTTTGATTTCACAGAAATCTATTGCTTGTAGTTATTCCTTGCTAAATGGTGACACTGGTAAAATACACAAACAATTCAGGTCACCCCCGCTTCCTGTTCAAAGGTTATTTTATTGTTTGTCACAAAGCAACTGCAGCAACAAGAACCTACTTTGCAAATTACCCTAATTTAATATTTCCTGTCTGATACATATGTAGAGTTTTCGTAACAGAAAAGGAAATCACAAATGAGCTTTTAAATAAAACTCCTAAATTTAAACATAACTTTCTGCAAAAGTTTTCTTACTGTTTTTAAGGTATCTACTGATTTTCTGAGTTACCTTGTTTAGAAATAAATCCTCTTCACTGATCATTGATCACTTTCTCACTAACTTAGGGAAATCTGAATACTGAATCTCTTGGGTGCTCTTATCAGTATCACTCAGCATATTGTACAGTATTTGTGAACTGACTGAAATAGAGATGCAACAATGGAGGGAAACTATTATTGGCTACATTCCAAATAAAATGGGAAGCTGAGAACTTGACACAGGCACTAAACTACAATAACATCTGCATTTTGTAATCTTGCAGATGTTATTGTACTTTAGTTCCTGTATCAGCTTCTCATTTTCTTTTGAATGTAGCTAATATTGTATTTATACCCCTAAGTAACATAATCAGTACAAGGAGAGGGAGGGAGAGGAGGAAAAACTGTGGGATCTTTTATGGTCTCTGAGCTCAGTGGTTTCCTTGCCCAACTAGGTAACATCAACAGTGCTGGAAGGGAGTGGAGTTTGCAGGGAAGAGGAAGAGGACTGTAGGATCCTTGGTGCTCTATGAGCTTGGTTACAGATAGTCCTCAATTTACAACCACACCTTAGCCCCAAATTTATGTTGCTGAGAAATTTGTTAAGTGAGTTTTGCCACATTTTACAACTTTTCTTGCCTCAAATGAATCACTGCAGCTGTTTAGTTTATTTTGATTTGTATACCGCCCTACTCCCGAAGGACTGTTACATTAGTAACATGGTTGTTAAGTGAATCTGGGTTCCTCATTGACTTTGCTTGTCAGGTCACAATGACTCGGGAGACACAGCAACCATCATAAATATCAACCAGTTGTCCCAAGCATCCAAATTGCGATCATGTAATCATGGGACTGCTATAATGGTGGGAAATGTAAAAAAGGGTCGTCTCTTTTTTTCAGTGCAGTTTGAACGGTTCACCAAATAAACCATTGTAAATTGAGGATTACCTGTATTTTCTTGCAGATGTTTCATTGCCCAACTAGGGAACATCATCAGTGCCAGAAAGGAGGAGGGATTTGCTCTGTTTACAGTGTCTCCCTCTGCCAAAGACTAAACTCCCAACAATGCCCAGGAATAGGTATAAAACAAATGTGTTAAATATCCTCACAACACACTCCACCAGGCTAAAAAATAAGGTGGTATGCAGAGACACCCAAGCCCTCTTAAAGAAGGAGAGGAGACCCAAGCTTGGCCCACTTCTTGCCAGGCCTGGCCTTTGCTCCCTTCAGTTCCAGGCCAGGATGGAGGGAAATTATTTTTATTGTCCCTTTAAATGTACACTAATCAGCATACATGAAAATGAAATTTCGTGGCATTCGGCTCTTAAAGGGTCACCAACCTCCAATGTACACTACATAAATGTGGCCAATAAATGAATAAAAAATGATGCATATAACCACATATATTATATGACACAAGGACATGACTATTAATTAATGTATTGATTAATTATGCATACCCCCACATATATTGTATGCCACAGGGACATGGCCAATAAGTAGTTAGTTAATTATGCATATCCCCACATATAGTATATGACACAGGGACATGCCTAATAAATAAATAAAAATATGCATTTACTCACATCCCCCACATACATTATAGGACACAGAGCCAAGACCAATAAATAATTAACTGATTATGCATATCCCAACATATATGATACAGGGACATGGCCAATAATTAATGAGTTAATTGATTATGCATATCCCCACATTATATGACACAGGGCCAAGACCAATAATTAGTTAATTAATTATGTATATCCCCACATGTATTATATGACACAGGGACATGGCCAATAATTAGTTAGTTAATTGATTATGTATATCCCCACATGTATTATATGACACAGGGACATGGCCAATAATTAATTAGTTAATTATGCATATCCCCACATATATGACACAGGGACATGGGCAATAATTAGTTAGTTAATTAATTAATTGATTATGCATATCCCCACATATATTATATGAGACAGGGACATGGCCAATAATTAATGAGTTGATTATGCATATCCCCACATATATTATATGACACAGGGACATAGCCAATAATTAATGAGTTGATTATGCATATCCCCACATATATTATATGACACAGGGACATGGCCAATAATTAATTAGTTAATTGATTATGCATATCCCCACATTATATGACACAGGGACATGGCCAATAATTAATTAATTAATTATGTATATCCCCACATGTATTATATGACACAGGGACATGGCCAATAATTAGTTAATTAATTATGTATATCCCCACATGTATTATATGACACAGGGACATTGGCAATAATTAATTAGTTAATTATGCATATCCCCACATATATGACACAGGGACATGGCCAATAATTAGTTAATTAATTGATTATGCATATCCCCACATATATTATATGACACAGGGACATGGCCAATAATTAATTAGTTAATTATGCATATCCCCACATATATGACACAGGGACATGGCCAATAATTAGTTAATTAATTGATTATGCATATCCCCACATATATTATGTGACACAGGGACATGACCAATAAACAAACACATAAAGAAAAAATATGCGCCTACTCACATCCATTATACGACACAGGGACAAGGCATATAAGCAAATAAATAAGTAAATGAATGACTGAACGAATAAATAAAAAATTTCCGCCTATATCCCCATCCCCACATCTCTTATAGATGACGCAGGGGCTTTCCCCCTCAGGCAGGGGCGTCCCGCTCCCGAATAGCCCCGTCGGGCATCTCCGGCCTCGGCGCGGCCTTGAAAGGGGGGAGGGGGAAAGAAGGAAAAAAAAAAGCGTCCCCCTCCCCCCCCCTCAGGAACCGTTTTAACGGCCTTTCCCAACCGTCGCTCCCGCGCGCCCACCCCGCCAGCCAATCAGAGCGCGGCTAGGCCACACACGCTCTCTTTCCCCCCTCCCCTCACGCGCGCATCCACCTCAGAGGACGCGTGCGCGCGCACCCTCCTCCAACCGCCACCAAAAAAAAACAAAAAACTCCCCTCTCACCGATGGTTCCGATTCATTCCTTTGCGCCCCCCCCACCCGGCAGGGCGCAGACGCGGGCGAGAGGATGTGGAGGGACGCCGGCGGCTCCGCCGCTTCGCCGTCCGCCTACCGCGTCGCCCCTTCACACGGCGGCAGCTCGAAGGACAAGAGGAAGAGGCACCGGCCGGCCGGGCGACCCCATGGGGCAGCGGTGAGGTAGGTAAGCGCGAGAGCCGCTGGCCGCCGCTTGGAGAAAGAAGAGAGAGAGGGAGACCGATGCGGGCGAAGCGAGTTATCGCGAGATTTGGCCTCTCCCTCCGTCCCTCCCCTTTGCCTAGGTAGTGAAATATCGCGAGGTGGGTTTCTTTTTTTTTTTTTTCCCTTCCTCTCTCGACGCTCCCCTCCCGGAGGAAACTTCGCTTGGAAGTCTCGCGAGGTTTTGCTTAGCCTGAAAAAAAAAAAAAAAGGCGGGGGAATTCCCTAGCCAATGAAGCGTCCCGCCCGAAGTCTCGCGAGACGTTAGTTGCTCGCTCTCTCTCCCTCTTTTCCCTCTCCCCGCCCTCTGTGATTCGGCCGAGAGTGAAAGATGCTCAGGGCGCATGCGCGATCTGCTCCCTGGAAGTAGAAGAGAGTCTGAAAGTCAAGAGTGGCTGCTGTAAGGCAACATACGTTGTGTGATTGTGTGTGTATGTGTTATGGGAGGGGGGGTCTATGGGGTTGAAAAAATAACGGGTGGCGGGGGCTCTTGCATTATTTAAATCAAGCTTCCCACCTTGCAAAAGGGATGGCTGCTTCCTCCTTTTATTGCAGTTAGTCCTCGACTTACGACCATGCTTTTCCGCCCGCCCCCGTTTTACGACTTCCCTTGCCACGGTCGGTAAGTGAATCCCTGCGGTTGTTAAGTGAGTCGCGCTGTTGTTAAAGCGAATCTGACTTCCCCCATCGACTTTGCTGGTCAGGAGGTGGTCGCAAAAGGGGATCACGTGACACCCCCCCGGGACGCTGCGACCGTCATAAGTGTGAGTCTGTTGCCAAGCCTCTGAATTTTGATCTTGTGGCCATGGGCAAGGCTGCAGTGTGAAAAGCGGCCATAAGTCACTTTTTTCAGTGCCGTTTGTAACTTTGAATGGTCGCTAAATGAACTCTTGTAAGACGAGGACTGCCCGTACTTTGACGCGAAGCAAATTGCCAAGGCATCCCTACAGTGAGAGTGGCCCACGAACCGACCTGCTAGTTTAAAAGTTAACTTGCAATTTAAAAAAAAATAGTTATAATGGTAGCTAGTACAAGTAGTCTTTGACTTACGACCACAATTGATTCCAAGATTGATGTTGATAAGTGAGTTTTGACCTATTTTACTACTTTGCATGGACTCCATGCACCGAGTTCAGATTCTGCAGGGGTAGGGGGAGGAGCTTTTATCCAAAAGCGTCTGAATTTTGATCACATGACTATGGGGGGGGAGGCTTGCAATGGTCGTAAGTGTGAAAAACAACCATAAGCCCCTTTTTTCAGTGCAGATGTTACAACTAAGTGAACCGTTGTAAATCAAGGAGCACCTGTATTTTATTCTGTGCTTTGATGGATGGGCTCATTTTATTTGTGCCTTTCGTTCTTCCCAACCTGTGATTAGCTGGGGAAGTGTGAAGGTGGCATGATTCGAACATGTACCCCAAAAAAACTTTTCTCCTGCCTCAATGCACTGAATTCAGATAATGCAGGGAGAGGAAGAGGAAGAGCTTTTATCCAAAAGGAAAAACAGAATGCTGCACCAGTGGTCCTCAACTTACAACAATTCATTTACTGACCATTCAAAGTTACAATGGCACTGAAAAAAAAAGTGATTTATGACAGTTTTTCACAATTACAACCTTTGCAGCATCCCCCATGCTTATGTGATCAAAATTCAGGCGCTTGGCAACTGGCTCATATTTACGATGGTTGCAGAGTCCCGGGGTCACGTGATCCCCTTTTGCGACCTCCTGGCAAGCAAAGTCAAGGGGGTAGCTGGATTCACTTAATAACCGTGTTACTAATTTATCAGCTGCAGGGATTCCCTTTAAGAAATGTAGCGAGAAAAAGTTGTAAAATGGGACAAAACTCACTTCGCAAATGTGTCACTTAGCAACATAAATTCTGGGCTCTGTTATGGTCGTAAGTCGAGGACTACCTGTATAAAGATTGATTGAAAGCTAAAGCTCTCTACAAGAATCTGAGCTACTAATGGTCAAGGGAAAAGAGCGGGAGATAAGAGAGGCTGGACTTAGCGCTCTTATGGACATGCAGGGACTCATGACTGATGATGTGTTTGACCCCTCCCTCGGACTCAGCCTGGTCATCTCCTACATCCAGTTCATTTAGGGACCGAAATTACATTGGCACTGAAAAAAGCGAATTTATGACCGTTTTTCACACAACCTCCCCATGGTCACATGATCAAAATACAGAAGCTTCACAACTGATTTGTATTTATGACAGTTGCAGGGGGAGGTGTCAGGCGATCCCCTTTTGCAACCTCCTGACAAGTCAGTGGGGAAACCGGATTCACTTAACAACCGTGTTGCTAACTTAACAACCGCAGTGATTCAAAAATGGTCATAAAATTAACTTCAAAAATGTTTAGCTTAGCAGTGGAAGTTTGGGACTCAATTGTTGTGCTAAGTCGAGGACTACCTGTCTAGCGGAGGCCTGCAAAAGATTACGCAGTTCCCCTCTCCGTCTGTTTAACAAAGCGTCTTGCTCAGCAACTGCAGGGAAGTGAGGAAGGGGCCTGTCCAAGGAGCCCCCTGCAATTGCAGATTGGTCTCCCAAATCCTGAGCGGTGTGGATGACAAGCCATGAAATCAAAATAACCGTGCGCGCATTTGTGCTGTTGTGCAAACGACTTGCCTTAGTCAGCTTGTTTCATAGTGCCAGGATGCCTGTGTCTGCAGATGCTCATAGTTTACTAACTTTAAGTTTTTGGCTGAGTTCAGGCAAGTGTGCTAAGTTAATATTTACTCCACCTTAGATGTAAACTCCAATTTACTTGAATCCAAGTCTTTGTTGAATCTAGTTCCACCTGTCCAAGGGGTTTTCTTGTCAACAATCAGGAAGCAGTTGGCCACTGCTGCATTCCACAATATCTGTGTGTTGTGTGTGTGTTTATTTTCTGCCAGTTTCACAATCCAGTGGCAGGAAGTTGTAGAACCTGGCTGACCTTGGCTGATCTCATGAAAAGTCAAGTTGGATCAGATCTGCTTAGGACATGAATAAGAAAACACCAAAAGGGAGGGGAAAAAACACTGTTTTTTTAATCAGTGCTGGGATCTGATAGAGTTTCATGGAACATCTGTCGATTTGGAACATAAAATATAAATAGACAAAACAACTGGACTGAACAAATCTTTGTAGTGAAGTGAAAAATTGCCAGTTGAAATTTAGTAGGTATAGAACTTTACCCTTAAGATCTAAAGTATTGTTTGTATAACTGTCTGAAATCTTATCAGATAGTTCCATACCTTCATTTTTGTGATATCCTTCTCCTCCTCAATGCAGCCCCAATAGTTTAATTTTGTTTAAAACATTATTCTTCATTTGTGCGAGAAGCTGTTTTACGCAGAGGATGCTCAATGTTGTTACAGTATCATCATTTGCATTTAATAGTCTCATTTTTAATTGATGTAGTAGTGTTAAATCTTTAATTTGTTGCAGAAAGAAAATGAAGCTTTTCTCGGAGTCGCATAAAACAGTTTTTGTGGTAGACCACTGCCCCTACATGGCAGAATCCTGTCGACAACATGTTGAGTTTGATATGCTGGTAAAGAATCGGGCGCAGGGAATCATACCTCTCGCCCCTATCTCTCGATCCCTCTGGACCTGTTCAGTGGAGTCCTCCATGGAATACTGCAGGATAATGTATGATATATTCCCGTTTAAAAAACTAGTAAGTATCCCTTATCTTTTATAATCAGTAAGGTTTTGTAAATAAGAGCTTCTCTGCTACCACGATTGTTGAGTATATATCCACAATCGGGGTAAGTCAAATCCCCAAGAATCAAATAAAGGCTTCAGTGTGAAATCTTGATTCTGTCTAGTAACATCAGGCAAAGAATATTGATCTCAAATTCACTGGAAGGTACTGTTTACTAATTCAGTTGAGGATCGTAGACTAACACGCTGTATATCTTGCATCTTCAGTACTTAGAAGTACTTCAGTACTTCCTACCTTTGTAGGAAACTTACCCACATACGTGTTTAAAATACAAGATCTTTCAGATTCAGTAATAAATTACTATATTTTAAATATACATAGAGGAAAATTAATTAACTAGAAGCCTGAAGAAAATTTAGTTCATAACACTAAATGCCAGCCATATAGAGGCTTCCCACCCATTTTTGCATTAACACATCGTACGAATATTCATATGATCTGCTAAACCCTGGAAAAAAGATAGCAGACTTTTGCTACCATTTTATCCCTCTGGTACATGTACTGAGGAGCCAAATCCTTCAGCTCATGGTTGACTATAGGCCCCAACAAGTATGTTTGTCAGTCTAAGAGCCCTGGTGGCCCAGTGGTTAGAATGCTGTATTGCAGGCTAACTCTGCCGACTGCCAGGGGTTCGATCCTCATTGGCTGAAGGTTGACTCAGCCTTCCATCCTTCCGAGGTCGATAAAATGAGGACCCAGATTGTTGGGGACAAGATCCGGACTCTGTAAACCGCTTAGAGAGGGCCATGAAGCACTGCGAAGCACTATATAAGTCTAAGTGCTATTGTTATTGCTAAGGCAAGGGTTCCCAGAAGGAACTCAGTTAGTGTTATGCTTTCTCCAAACCATGGAAATATTTGGCAGTGTTGATTGTATCGTTACACAACTGTCATCATTAAAAGTTGTTACGTACACTTTTCAGGCGAACTTCATTGTAAGCGATTCTGGAGCAAACGTCTTAAACTCGTGGAACCAGGAAGACCAAAACTTGCAGGAGGTAAATGAAATTATTAAGGATCTACACCGTTGTTGTCACTTCAGAAAGCAGACCGATGTTAGATTCAAGCAGAGTTAGATTCTACCAAAATCTAAGGCTAACCCAGCCATGGCTTAAATTCAACTCAGTCTAAATTCCAGGCAGTCAACTGCTACTCTTCAGCATGGTAGAACCAGAGGTGGGATTCAGCCGGTTCGGATCGGTTTGGGTGAACAGGATGTTAATTTTACCTCTGGTTTGGTGAACCGGTAATTCTGACGACTGGCTGGCCCCGCCCCTCCCCTCTCAGGAGTCCCCATGTGGCCCGTTTTGGATCCCAGGTAAGTGCAGGGGTCGCGTGGAGCCCGGGGAGGTGGAAAACAGGCTTACCAGAGGCTTGTGGAGTGTAAAAATGGGCCTATTTTCTGCCTCCGGAGCCCGGGGAGGTGGAAAACGGGCCCTCCACAGCCCGTTTTTGCTCCCAGGAGGTTGCAGGGAGGCCTACTAGGCCCAAAACGGAGGGCAAGGGGTTGTGGCGCGGCCCGATTTTACTCCTGGAGGGATGCAGGAGGCCAAGTGCTGCCTGTCACAGCCCTGGCCACACCCACCCAGCTGGTCATTAGGGCAGAGAACCAGTTGTTAACCACACCTGGACGACATCTTCGAATCTCGCTGTTTGAGGAAGTTGCATAACATTCTCAGAGACTCTTCCCATCCTGCTTACAATCTTTTTGGACCGTTGCCTTCTGGCAGAAGATACGGAACAATTAAAACTCTTGACCACACATTTTCTGAATCGTTTTTATCCCAGAGCTATAATTGCACTCAACCATAAACTAAAGAGCTGTTGGACAGCATTACTTGGTCTGTTGTGTGGATGCTTGTGTAGTTCAGGAGCTGGGAATTTGTGGTGGGTGGGGGTGTGTTTGAGGATTGTTATGTGTGATGGACCTGGTCTTTGGGTGTTAAGTGAATTTCGTTGTATGGGTATACTGGGAATAATAATAATAATAATAATAATAATAATAATAATAATAATAATAATAATAATAATAATAATTGGGTGGACTGTGGAAAAAGAAATGTGTGTTGTCCCGATTGTAATTGGAGCCCTCGGAGCAATACCCAAAGGGCTACCCCGCTATTTAGAAATTCTAAATTTGCCGGACTTGAACATTTTGACTCTACAAAAAACCACCTTACTCGGAACAGCTTACATCCTCCGACGATACCTTAACAGTTCCTAGGTCCTTGGTTAGGACTCGAGCTGCTGAGCTATTAACCAGCCTCAAAGGCTGTGAATCTCACTAAAGATTAACCAATAAATAATAATAATAATAATAATAATAATAATAATAATAATAATAATAATAATAATAATAATAATATAATTTTATTTCTATACCGCCCTTCTCCCGAAGGACTCAGGGCGGTGTACAGCCTATTTAAAAACACAAAACAAAACAACGATTAAAATTTAAAATCATTAAATAGATTAGGCTCAAAATAAAATCCCAGAAATTTAAAATACCCCAATTTAAAATTATTATGTTAATAGCCCGGCCTGGCGGAACAACAGGGTCTTCAGTGCGCAGCGAAACACCCGGAGGTCGGAGATCTTACGCACTTCCGGGGGCAGTTCGTTCCACAGGGCTGGGGCTCCCACAGAGAAGGCCCTCCCCCTGGGTGTCGCCAGCCAACATAACTTGGCCGATGGCACCCTGAGGAGACCCTCTCTGTGGGAGCGGACTGGCCGATGGGAGGCTACTAGTGGCAGAAGTCGGTCTCGAAGGTACCCGGGTTGAGTCTGAACCTGTTCCTCCCCATCCAGACCCGCACGACCTCCAGGCAGCGGGACATCACATCAAGGGCATCGTTGGGGTGGTCTGGGGTGGAGATGTACAGCTGAGTACACGTTGTACACGTACAATGACAATAAAGTTGTTATTATTATTATAATTTATTTGAATCCCACCACTGGGTAGGACATTTACGAAGCAGAGCTTAAGAAGGTGGCTTTAGGTTTAGAGAAGAAGGACTAGAAAGAAGCATTCCCCAGGAGTGGTGGATTCATTCCCTGTAAATTATATGGAAAAAAACTTTACTTAATGAGTGTCTCTTTAGCTTTGGAAGCCGAGGAGGTTAAGGAGGAACCAAGCCTATTTCTTTCTTGATCAGCTAATGGCTGCTTTGGCCGCAGTCGGGCCTCCCAATCCTCGCGTGGACCCAGAATGCTGCAGTATCCTACACGGCTTAGTAGCGGCCGTTGAAGCTCTTTGCAAAATTACCGAGTACCAGCACGAGGCTCGGACCTTGCTAATGGAGAACGCCGACCGTGTGGGAAACAGAGGGCGGATCATCTGCATTACTAACGCAAAGAGGTTTGTTCAATGTCGCGTTAAAGGGCCAATCTTGGCGCTAAGCTGCCTCCCACCCACCTTCTGATTTGTCTGTAAGGTTTATGCAGGTAGCCCTCGACTTACGACCACGGTGGAGCTCAAAATTTCCATCCCTGAGCGAGACAGTTGTTGAGTGAGTTTTGCCCCATTATACGACTTTTCTCGCCCCCGTCGTTAAGCGAATCACAGCAGGTGTTAAGCTACTAATAAGGTTGTTGAGGGAATCTGGCTTCCCCATTGACTTTGCCTGACAAAAGGTCGCAAAAAGGGATCACGTCACACACACACACACACACACACACACACACACACACACAGAGGATACTGCAACCGTCGTAAGTATGAATTGGTTGCCAAGTGTCTGAATTTTGATCACGTGACCATGGGGATGCTGAAATGGCCGTAAGGTTGAAAAAAACGGTCATAAATCCCTTTTTTTCAGTGCTGTCGTAACTTCAAACGGTCACTAAATAAACTATTGTAAGTTGAGGACTTTATGTGACTAAAATATTAACCAGTTGAGTGTAGCCATTTGCTCTTGTCACTAAGCAGATTGGGAGTGTAACATTCACCTTGGAAAACATTTGTTAATACAGGTAGTCCTCGACTTATAACAGTCCGTTAAGTGACCTTTTGAAGTTACAACGGCCCTGGAAAAAGTGACTTATGGCCATTGTTCACACCTACAGTATGACTGCTGCAGCATCACTACTGTCACGTAATTTATATTTGGATGCTTGACAATTGCTTCATATTTATGACAGTCCCGGGGTGTTGTATGATCCCCTTTTGCGGCCTTCCAACAAACAGTCAATGGGGAAGCCAGTTTCACTTAACAACGGTGGCAAGAAAAGTTTAGTTTAGTTTAGTTTAGTTTAGTTTAGTTTATTATATATTTTATTTATTTATTTAGTTAGTTAGTTAGTTAGTTAGTTTATTATATTATAAGGGGGAGGGCCTTCTCTGTGGGGGCACCTACACTCTGGAATCAGTTGCCCCCGGAGATAAGGAGAATCCAAGACCTCGGTGCCTTCCGCCGTGCCCTTAAAACCTTCTTTTTCCAGCAAGCCGGGCTGGCCTAACACTTTTAAAAATGTTTTTAATTGTCTGTTATTGTTTTTAATCATGGGGCCAAATTTATATATATCTTTTTAATTGTATTTTAATGTTTGTAGTTTATGCTTTTACTTGGCTGTTCACCGCCCTGAGTCCTCAGGGAGAAGGGCGGTATACAAATTTAAAAATAAATAAATAAATAAAATATTTATATACCGCCCTTCTCCCGAGGGACTCAGGGCAGTGAACAGCCATGGTAAAAACAATGTACAACAAAAATTAAAAGCTTATTAAAATAATTCAATCATTCGGCCAAATTCAAAACATCCAACTAAAATCATTTTAAAACCCCTATCAAAACCCAATTTAAAAAAACCTTTATCCTGTCAGACCAGCTTGCTGAAATAATAGGATCTTCAGAGCGCGACGGAAGGCGCAGAGGTCGGGGATCCTTCGTATGTCCGGGCGCAGTCCTGTAGTCCTGTAGGTAACCAGGTCATAAAAATGGGGCAAAAACTCACTTAACAAATTTCTCACTTAGCAACATAAATTTTGGACTTAATTTTGTGGTCGTAACGCGAGGTTTGCCACCATGTTTGATTAATTTGATCCTGAACCCACCTTTCTCCATTAACTTTGGAATTAAGTTATAAATTAGTAATGAAATAATTGTTAAGGAGAAATCTCCCTCGAGTTGAGCAAACTTACTGACGCTTATACTGATGTGATTCTTCCTTGGGAATAGGAAAGAAACATTTTATACCATTGAGTATTTTTTTCCTCCCAGTTTTCCAGATCAGGATAAAACAGTGGCAAAACTGTTACGAATTGAAAACTTAACGGATTTTCAAATTCAGATCAGAGAAAAAAAAAAAGCTATTCATTAGAGCAATGGGAGATACCGTACAATAGCATGTTTTAAAAACAGTCTTCATGAAAAACTGAGTTTGCAGCAATCCAACCAGCATACAAGTTTTTTTTTTTTTTTTAATTTGATTTATATGCCGCCGTTCTCCGGAGACTCAGGGCGGCTTACAATGTGCTCAGCAATAGCCTTCATACTTTTGTATATTTATACAAAGTCAGCTTATTGCCCACACAATCTGGGTCCTCAATTTACCTACCTTAGAAAGGATGGAAGGCTGAGTCAACCTTGAGCCTTGGCGAGATTCGAACCCTGCAGTAATTGCAGGCAGCTGGTCTTAATAACCAGCTTAATAACAGGGTGCCTTAAACCCCTGTACTACCAAGGCTCTTAAGTAAACAATGCAGCAGGATTCATTTATATAAGAAACTCCTTTATATACAGTAACCATACAGGAAAAGCCAGAACTCAGAATCCAGAAGTACAGAATCAATAATCACAGAAGCTATATAATACAGAGGCAATAATGCAAGGACAAAGCAACTCTTTTATACATAACAGTTAAGCTAAGCCACCCAGGCTCCGAGCCATTTGGGGTCACCAAACAGTCCCCATTGGCTGACCTGTTACCATGTAACAGTAACAGAGTTGGGAGGGACCTCGGAGGTCATCTAGTCAAACCCCCTGCAGGAAACCTGTACTAGAGATTCGAACCGCCAAACTGCCAACCTTTCTGATCGACAATTCAGATTGAAAATATTGGCCAGTCCCCCACTTCTCTTTCTCTCTTTTCCTGTCTAGTCCAATTCATGAATACATCTTATACGCTGACAAAAACATATTCACATTTCCATGGGTTATAATAATTACTCTGTATATATCTTTTTTCTAAAATTGGGTGTTTTTTTTCCCCCTCTTCCTTTCCAGCGATAGCCATGTACGAATGCTTGAGGAATTTGTCCAGGAAACAATAAACGAACACAATAAGTTAGCGGCTAATTCTGACCAGTAAGTGCACAAAACTTATGTTTGGCATATATAATCTTAAAAATGAAGTACGCAGTTGCATTGTGGACATAGAATCCGCAAGGGCTCGTCAGTTGTGGGACCTTCTGGAAGAGTTGCACAAGAAGTCGAATAATTCGGTGATAGAGCCAATAGTACAGGACCCAGTTCCATTTTTGATATTTTTAATTAGAACAGTCAAGTCTCCAGGATTTAGGATCTAAGGATTCCGCATCCATTTAATGAAACTCTAATGATTCATTAGAGAATAGATATTCTCTATTGTTCCATAATAGAATATCTATTTCATCAATATCTTTAACTACAGTGTTTCTCCGAAAACACGACCCCACCCAATAATAAGCACAACCCTAATTTTCTGGGGGTGGGCCCAATATTACCCCTACACCGAAAATAAGCCCAGGGGGATGGGCGTGGCCAGCACGAGTGGCAGCGGGGAGGGGGGCAACTGTCCGGCTGCAGCCTGCTGGCCCCTTGGGGCAGCGCAAATACTGCTTTTGCCCTTCTATTTCTGGGCGCAGCGCTTCTGCTTGTTGGGCCGCTTCCCCGAAGCTGGCAGCTCTGCGGCCAGCTGCTTTGCTTTTTCCCTCTTTTGGGGAGGCTCACAGAAGGCTTTTTTGGCAAAGAGTGTTCTGACCTAGACTTCCTCATATAATAAAAAGCACACAATTAGTCCCAAAACCCCCTTTTTTTTTATTTTCACGGCTGTGAATTCCTTCCATTCACAGCACGTGCTGAATCACCAAAAGTTTATAAATAGTCCAACAGAAGTCTGCCACAGTCCTTCGGATAAGGCTGGTAAACACCCACCTTTATCTTCTTTGACATGCTGCCAAAGACCTAATTGACAATTATCTTGGCGAGGCCACACAGAAACCCAGAATCAAAAATGGAGCTTCAAAGTACAAACCGACACCATCCACAACGTTACTTCCTGCAAAGGCCCACGTGCCTTTGCTCTTCCTTTATGTCTTATGGGAGGGAGCCAATCATCTCCAAGCCTTACTCCCGAGCCATCCCTTTTGTTTTAACTGTTCTTGCCTTCTGGCAGCTCTGTGCATGCATTCACTAGGAACAGGCTCCCCCTGTTCCTCTGCCTCTCTGATGTCTGACTCTGGAGGCTCCAGAGTCCGCACATAACTCCCAGCTGGCCCTGGCCCAATCTCTGCCTCTGACGCAGAGCCCTCGTCCGAGCCTTCTCCAGCCTCCAGCACTGGCCCCTGTTCCTCCCCAGCCTCCTCACTGTCCAACTCCGCTGCCAGCTCCGCAGGCTGCTGGTGGACCACAACAAACAGGAGGAAAATGGGGAGGGGGGATTTTGCTGCCTGTCATCCATTCCTCAAGCTCAGCACAGACTGAGGAAGGATGACAGGCAGCGAAATCCCCCTCCCCATTTTCCTCCCGTTCGCCAAACAGCCTCCATTCCAAAAGCTGAAGGTTTGGAATGGAGGCCATGGTGCATCCAGCTCACCGAGTCTGGCCTGCTGCATCTCAAAAAAAGTAAGACCGCCTTGAAAATAAGCCCAAGTGCTTATTTTCAAGTCTAAAAGAAAATAAGACTCGGTCTTATTTTCTGAGAAATACGGCAGTTGATTGAGAATCCTTACCTATCCTCCATTGTCATGAGAAATTGGTGGCCAAATGCTCCTATCAGAAAATTTGAATAGAAGAATGTCAAAGAGCACGTAGAATATTGATTGGCATTAGAGATTCTTTCTGCCTAGATATTTCCTGAATTTAATAAGAACCACAATCCTGTAAACATTCCGGTGACCTCTGAAAGTTTTTGGTCTTCAGTTTTCTTCAACAATTGAATGTGCCATTATTTATTTTATGACAAAATATTTTGGCTTCTTCAGTCTCATGCAGATCCAGAAATGCGAGCTGGTTTTAATTCATACTTACCCTGTTGGAGAAGAAAGCCTTGTATCCGATCATCTTAAAAAAGAGGTAAGTTTCTTAAATCAATGTATAAACTCAGATTGGTTTGTGTATTGTATCTTTAAAACATCAGTTAAGCTTATACAGGTACCATTTCTCACCTGGCACATCCACCCGACACACTAGAGCAGGAAAGCAAGGAATAGCACTATCACTTAGACTTATATAGCGCTTCACAGTGCCTTTACAGCCCTCTCTAAGCGGTTTACACAGTCACCATCTTGCCCCCAACAATCAGGGTCCTCATTTTACCCACCTCAGAAGGACAGCCTTGAGCCGGTCAGGATCGAACTGCTGGCAATGGGCAGTTAGTTAGCTTGCAATAGTGCACTCTCACCACTGCACCACCACCCTAAGGAGGTACATCTGTCAGGACACAGAAGAAGGGCCTTCTCCGTGGTGGCTCCCTCCTTGTGGAATATCAGATCTCTTCAGAAATTACACTGGCCCCCATTGCGACACTCTTTCAGAAGGCCCTGAAGACATGGTTTTCTCAATGGGATTGGGGGGAACCCAAAGTGCGATGGAGCCCATCAAATGGTTGATTCAAGTGTGTGTTGTCACTGACGGGTGTACGTGTGTGGGTTATATTATTTTTATTTTTTACTTTATTTTATATTTTATTTTTTTTATTTTATATATTACCGTACTTTTCAGAGTATAAGTGTCAAGTTTCCGAAAGATGCCCTAATTAATTCATGAGCCGTGATCCAAACTTCAAAGGAAACGTAGTCATTTATTAGGAGCAACATTCCGGCAATACTCGGATGCAGTTAGGACTGATCCTACGTAGATTTACGTTCCCCTATGACCCTGTCTCTCCCCTCCTCTCTGGCCATGTCATAAATCACATTCTCCAATTAACCACTTTGGCTGGCTGTGAAACCTAACACACTCCTTCTGATTGCGGTCAGAAAGAATGTGTGGAATTCACTTCAGTTCTCCCTCCCTCCTGCTCATGGCAACTTGAAAGCTTTGCAAGTTGACAATAAGATGCAATTTTCCTCCCCTAAAAGAGGGTGGAAATGTTGGTGCGTCTTATACACCGAATACAGCCATTTTTGGCCTCCCGAAGCCCTGCCCCGCGTGTCCCGTTTTTGCAAAAACAGGGTGTGCAGAGCCTTTGGGAGGCCTGCAGACTGCTGCTGGGGGCTGGGAAGGGCAAAAATGCCCCTGTTTTTGCAAAAAAAAAAAAAAAACAGGGCGCACAGAGGGTTTGGGAGACCTGCAGACTGCTCCTGGGGGCTGGGGAGGGCAAAAATCTTTTTTTCTTGCTTACCTCTTCGAAGTCTTATACACCGGTGCGTCGTATAGTCCGAAAAATACGGTATATTTATTATATTACATTTTTTATTTATTTTATTATTTTGTTATGTTATTTATTTTATTATTATATTCTTACATTATTCCATTCCATTCCATTATATTATCTTCTACCTTGTGTTTTTATTTTCTGTAAGCCGCCTAGAGTCCCCGTGAGCGCTAGTAGAGGGGGTGGGTGGGGCTTATATACATTTTCCAAACGGAAGAAATACATTTTTTTTTAAAAAAAGAAATGGTTCTCTGAATTGATGGCTTACGGAGGAGTCCATTCCACGTCCGCGTATATGTGTGTGTCTTTTGTCTTTCCTTTGAAAAAGCTCTGCCCTGTTTTAACCAGCGAAGTCCATAGCGTTCGGGCTGGACGTCACCTGGCCACCAGGCTGAACCTTTTAGTTCAGCAGCATTTCGATTTGGCTTCCACCACTATAACTAACATCCCGATGAAGGTAAGCCCCCCCCCCCCGAACAACCTCCTCCCGCTAAAGCCACCGGGCCGCGTTCCTTTTAAATCCATCGAGCGGGGTTGTTTTTATTTTTTATTTTTTACGATTAATTTTACTGCAAATGATGGCCTTTGCTTTTTTTTTTCCCCCTCTTCATTATCGCCTTTTTTTTTCTTGTTTCTCGTTTTTTTTTCTTCTTCTTCTTCTTTTTATTAGCCTACATTCAATGTCTGTGACCAGGTTAGTAAATTTTGACGGAGGAGGAGGAAGAAGGGGAAAAGAAAAAAAAAAAACAGAAAGAAAAAAGGATCACAGAACAAACAAAGAGCCTTCTTGGCTTTTTAGCAGTTTATTCAATTGTTAATGTGGCATTGGAATTTTAATTTTATTTTATGGGGAACAATAGCCTTATTTTGCTTCAAATGACTTTGTCTGTGATTCTTTTGTTTCCAAAGCCTGTGTTAGAATCTTCCCCCCTGCTGCTCCTTGTGCATATTAGTGACCTAGCCAGCCTTTCTCCCCCTCTGTCTCGTTTCCACGTCCACGCAACACACGAAGGTGTTTGTAACAAGTAGAAAGCAAGAAAGCAAAGTCCTTCCCCAAATCAGGCTCTGTTACTGGTACCGTGTTTCCCTGAAAATAAGACCGGGTCTTATATTAATTTTTGCTCCATTAGGGCTTGTTTTCTGGGTAGGTCCTATTTTTGGGGAGATACGGTACTAAATGCATCCATCTGGCTGACAATATTAACTGGGGATTATTTTGGGGATAGGGCTTATATTACAAGCATCCTGAAAAATCATGCTAGGACTTATTTTCTGGTTGGGTCTTATTTTCGGGGGAAACAGGGTATTTACATCTATATCTATATATCTTTATCTAATCTGTCTATCATCTATTTCTATCCTATATAATCTCTCTATACATTCCTCTATCTATCTATCTATCTATCTATCTATCTATCCCCTCTCTCTCATCTCTCTCTCTCTCTCGCTCTCTCTCTCTCTCTCTCTACCTAGCTACCTACTTACCTACCTATAGATATATATAGATTATCTATATATCTATATCTGTAGGTACTGTATTTTCCGAAAAATAAGACCGGCTCTTATATTAATTTTTGCTCCAAAAGACGCATTAGGGCTTATTTTCTGGGTAGGTCTTATTTTTGGGGAAAACATGGTACCAAATGCATCCATCTGGCTGACAATATTAACCGGGGATTATTTTGGGGGTAGGGCTTATATTACGAGCATCCTGAAAAGTCATGCTAGGACATTTTCCGGTTGGGTCTTATTTTCGGGGAAACAGGGTAGTCCTCCACTTACGACACAATCAAGCCCCTAAATTTCTGCTGCTAAGTGAGACGTTTGTTAAGTGAGCTTGGCCTCATTGTACGACCTTCCTTGCCCCCGTCGTTAAGCGACTCACTGCAGCTGCTGTGTCCCCGGGGGTTCACGTAATCCCCTTTTTGCGACCTTCTAACAAGCGACGTCAACGGGGAAGCTGGATTCACTTAACAACCGGCATCCTAATTTAAGAACTGCGGTGATTCGCTTAACAACGGCGGCAAGCATGGTCCCAAAATGGGGCAAAGCTTCTTTAACAAAGTAGTTTATTTTCCCATTGCTTTATCGGCCTTATTACGACTTGCTCGAGGAAGCCAGATAGATGAATTGTAATCGGGGAGATGTGAGAAAGTGAAGTATTTCTGTTTGCATTGGTTTTTAAAAAAAATAAATAAAAATAAAACACCTGCACAGAAGGAAAAGTTAGAATAATAGTCAGGATTGTTTGCTGGATTCTAAATCTGCTGGGTACAGATCACAAGCGCAATTTCAGCCCAGAGGGCTTTAGCCATTGTAATTGCATTTAATTGCACTCGACTAGATGCCTTTTAATGTTTGCAAAGACCTTATTTGCAACCGACTGGCCTTCGTGCTGTCGTTCTGCTTTTCTCTTCTTGCCTGTTGTCCTTTCTTTCTTCTCTATGATTCATTGAAAAAAAAAAAAAACCCGAAGCCCTACGTCGGTCGGTTGGTTTTGCTAATCTGCCATATACATCATGTTTGTCGGTCTGCCCCAGCCGTTGCAAAAACCCTGCTTATATTTTGCTTTTTTTAATGCTTATTGTGCTTTTTTTTTTAGTGCTTTTTTTTTTTTTTTTAATCCTTCTGCATGCAGCTTCTAGGCTTCAGCTGTGGCAGCCAGATATGATCATGTGTGGCTTCTCTTGTTAAACCCCCCCACCCCCCAAAACAAACTTCCATAAAAAAAATTAAGAATGGCTAGCTTTTCATCATCTTTTAACGACCCCATAATCCTTTGCGGGGTGGAGTCTGGGCAACTGAACGGAGCTGAGTGTTTACTGGCCGGCTGCCCTTACTGTTGCCAGTCCTGAGTTTTGTTCAGCCGATATATTCTCATCATGCCCAGAGAGAGAAATATCTGCCTCTACCCAGGATCAAACTCACAGCCTCCTGATCGTGAGGCCAGAGCTCCACCTCTGGGACACCGCACCACTCAATGTCTAGCTTTTCGATTACTGCTAATTCCTTAAGTAATGGAAAAGCTTCCTTATCCGCCATCTACTCGCTGGACAGAAGTGGGTGCTGGATCTGTTTTTATATTGGTGTTTTTATTTTAATTTGTCGCCAATTAAAACGAGTTCGCCTCTTTGCTTCTCCCTAGGCCAGAAAAAAGTTAATTTCAAGAAACCTTGAGGTTTTTTTGCAATCCGAAATTTGTGTCTAGGTGAAAATAGGTGAACAATGTAGGACTTTCGGAGTAAACATAATGTTGGCTCAAGCTGCCTACGTCCTTTTTTCATAAGAGAAGGCATCTCTTTTTTTCCCCCAGAATTCTAATCTATTCGTGTTGCAAGCATTTTTTCCCCCCCTTTTGGCAATTTTGTATTAAAAGGCAAAAGGTAGAATTGTCCCTTTACGGATTGAAAAAAAAAAATAAAGAAAATAAATTAAAAAAAAATGTTTGTTCAGGTAATGTTACAATGTTTGTTTGTTTTTTTAAAAAAAAAATCCAGGAAGAGCAACATGCCAACACCTCTGCCAATTATGATGTGGAACTGCTACATCATAAGGAAGCCCATGTAGACTTTTTAAAAAGCGGTGAGTATGGCAAAAAATAAAAATAAAATCTTTGTATCTGCAAAGGAACAAGAAAATAGTTCACCATTGTATAAGGGTTGTCAGGCTGTTTAATGATCTATTGAGGTAGTCCTCGACTTACGACCAGAATTGAGCCCAAAATGTCTGACGTTTGTTAAATGAATTTTACGCCATTTTACCGCTTTTCTTGCCACAGTTGTTAATCACTGCAGTTGTTAAGGTAGGAACATGGTTGTTAAGTGAATCAGGCTGCCCCCATTGACTTGGCTTGTCGGAAGGTCGCAAATGGAGATCATATGACCCCGGGACTCTGCAACCATCCTAAGTACATGCCATTGCCAAGAGTCCGAGTCTTGATCACGTCATAAGTGTGAACAACGATCATAAGTCTCTTTTTTCCTGGGCCCTTGTAACTTCAAACGGTCACTGAATGAACTGTTGTAAATGGAGGACAACCTGTAATATAAATTTCACAAACGATAATAAATAAGGATATGTTATACTTTTTCCAAGAGCAGCAACAAAAGGAACATCTATGAGCCATGGTGGCGCAGTAGTTAGAATGCAGTATTGCAGGCTAAACTCTGCCCACTGCTAGCAGTTCGATCCTAATCGGTTCAAGGTTGACTCAGCCTTCCGTCCTTCCGAGGTCGTAAAATGAGGACCCAGATTGTTGGGGGGCAAGGTGCTGACTCTGTAAACCTCTTAGAGAGGGCCGTAAGGCACCGTGAAGTGGTATATAAATTAAAGTGCTATCACTATATATATCATTTTAAAGCATCCAAGCTTACTGGCTAGGACCCACAGCATTTCTTGCACCAGCAAAAAAAAAATTATATTTTGACATCCAAGGAAGTTTTGTAGAAAGAAAAATGAGAAATCTCTGTTCAAAATGTTCCTGGATTCAAACCAGTGTCACTGTGTCTTTCAGAGTAATATTAATGCCAGTGGATCAGTCTTCAGAATATAATGGGGCCTGCATTCTTCTTTTCCTTAATTAATGCTTGTTGTAGCAAGACCGTTATTTTGTCCCCTTTTTCACTCGTGTTGCTATTAAAATATCCTTAAGTTATATTAATCAATCTTCCAACTGTGTATCGCAGGTGATAATCACATGGGTGGCAGCAGCAAAGAGGGAACTTTCAAAGAAACCATCACTTTAAAATGGTGTACCCCCAGAACAAATAGTGTCGGTAAATATCCATTTTTCCTCTAAAGCTTTTCACGTGTTACTTAATCCTAGAGATTGTCCTATTTGTTCCTTTTTTTCCCCTTCTAAATTATGGCCATGGGGCAGGGTCATGTTTTTTAAACAACAAACTTGCCTGAATGACAACTTCAAACTCTTTCTGTAAAGAATATGACTTTTAATTAAGTTCAGTTATTCTCTAAGAATTGTAAAAATTCTTTTTTCCCCCCCCCCAGAACTGCATTATTGCACCGGAGCGTACAGGATATCCCCCGTCGATGTGAACAGCCGGCCTTCTTCTTGCCTAACCAACTTTCTTCTTAACGGTAAAACATTTTCACTCAACCTTCATACAAAACAAAGATTGCCATTTACTGACGGTGCATTTGGGATTGAACTGGGAGAAACATCATCTGAGGCTGAGGTTGGATTCAGTCCTGCCCTCTGGTCCTTTGGAAAATAAGTTGACCCCCTCTTCTTTGTGGCAGCCCCTCAAATACTGAAACACTGCTATCCTGTCTCCCCCTTGTAGTCCTCCTTTTCTCTAGACTGGCCAAACCGAAATCCTGCAACCGTTCTTCATATGTTTTAGTCTCCAGGCCTTTAATCCTCTTAGTTGCTCTTCTCTGCACTTTTTCCAAAGTCTCATTTTAGTAGCAATATATCAAATCAAAAGAGCCTTGATAGTACAGTGGTCTAAGCACCCTGTTATTAACACAGCTGCCTGCAATTACTACTGGTTCGAATCTCTCCAAGGCTCAAGGTTGACTCAGCCTTCCATCCTTTCTAAGGTAGGTAAAATGAGGACCCAGATTGTGGGGGCAATAAGCTGACTTTGTATAAATATACAAAAGGATGAAGGCTATTGCTTAGCGCATTGTAAGCCGCCCTGAGTCTCCGGAGAAGGGCGGCATATAAATCAAATTTAAAATAAAAAAAATTACATATAAACATTTAATCTATGCCCAAAGGAGACATACCGTGGTCCTGTTTGACTGGTGGTAAAATTGTCTTTTCAAAAACGAGCATCTCTTGAATTTAACCTTGGATAGCTGGGTTTCATAGTATTCACCAGTTTATGATGCCTGTTCACCTGCAGCTTTCGATCTAACTCGAATGTTTCTTCCGCTGTAGGAAAATCTCTTTCTTGGAGTCTAGAAGTCTCTTCCTTGATTGATTTCTTCTTTATTATAAACCAGAAGGATGATTAGGTGTCGCGCAGATCATCACGCAAAATAATGAACAAATATTTTCCTTTTTTTCCCCACAGGCCGTTCTGTATTGTTGGAGCAACCCCGCAAGTCTGGCTCTAAAGTAATCAGTCACATGCTGAGCAGTCACGGAGGGGAGATATTCCTGCACGTGTTAAGCACTTCTCGATCCATTCTGGAGGATCCCCCTTCCATAAGTGAAGGATGTGGGGGCCGAGTCACCGACTACAGGATTACCGTGAGTTTGGCTGAAATCGAAAACAAAGTGTGGCGGCCCCTCCAGCAGCCAAATCAGAGGAGGAGGAGGAGGCGTGAGAGTCAGGGCCAGCATCCAGGCAACCTGAGAGCTCCGAGGGGGAAGAGGGAATGGAGCTGGCAGAGAGAGAGAGAGAGGCGGAGCCTGGGCTGTCCATCATCCCTCAGATGGAGAGTCAGTAGCCCCCAGGTCTGGAGGTGGCTGATGAGGAAGAGGAGGAACAACTGGGTCCAGAACCTGATGCCCGAATGCCAGAAGGCAGAGGAGAGGAGAGTAGTGGAAATCTATGGGCCAGTCCTTGGGACGGAAGAGCTACCAACTGCTAGTGAAGTCCCACGCTAGCTCTGGGGATAAAAAGCAGGGGGCGGAGATGAATAGATGTGGCAGAAAACTATTCATCTTCTGGCCAGACAGACTTGTTAGCCTGCGTTGATAGAAACTTTTTGCCGGGGCTGCTGGCACTCCTAATAAAGGAATCATTGATTTAAATACAGAGGGTTTGTTGTGTTTGGGGAACTGGGTCAGAACACAAAGGTTAAACTCTAAGCTTCAACCCTAATAGAAATAGGCTCTGAGATATGAACCATCCTTGATCCTCAGTGATGACAGATTCGATGTCACTAGAATGTGTGAATGTCCCAGCTTTTGAAAACAGCGCACGAGTAATTTTTTTTTTAAGTCGAAATTTTTCTATATATTGTTACATTGAACACTGTGAACAAACTCTTTCAAACCGAGTTAATTTAATATGAAAAAAGATGCAGTGACTAGAACAGACGTCGTCTTTTAGCTATCTCTTGGAAAGACAGCTGATTGTATTTTATTTTATTTATTTTTTCTACGTAGGATTTTGGTGAATTCATGAGAGAAAATAGGCTCGCTCCTTTCCTAGAGCCTAGGTACAAGAACGATGAGAGCCTCGAGGTTCCCTTGGAACGTGCCAAAGACCAGCTGGAGAAACACACCCGTTACTGGCCCATGATTATTTCACAGACCACCATATTCAACATGCAGGCGGTAGGTGATCCTGGGGGCCTTGAGTTTCCAGCCATCGGGGCACGTTTCACTTGCAGATGTTCAAATCTCACTGAAGGTGGAACTCTTCCAAGTAAATTGGGGAATCACGCCCCATTAGATGAAAATATAATTCAGAAAATATTGGGATTGTGCAGAGATGGATAGATTGACATTGAACATAAAAGATAAAGGAGATACAGAATATTATTTAAGGTGGAATAGGTTTTATCAGTGGTTAGAGATGAGAGGTAGAAATTAGATGAAGAAAGAGGGTTGATAAGGGTAAAGGTTTCCCTTTGTACATATGTGCTAGTCGTTCCTGACTCTAGGGGGCGGTGCTCATCTCCGTTTCAAAGCCGAAGAGCCAGCGCTGTCTGAAGACGTCTCCGTGGTCATGTAGCCGGCATGACTCAATGCCAAAGGCGCACGGAACGCTGTTCCCTTCCCACCAAAAGTGGTCTCTATTTTTTCTACTTGCATTTTTTTAAGTGCTTTCGAACTGCTAGGTTGGCAGAAGCTGGGACAAGTCACGGGAGCTCACCCCGTTACGTGGCACTCGGGATTCGAACCGCTGAACTGCCGACCTTTCGATCGACAAGCTCAGCGTCTTAGCCACTGAGCCACCGCCTCCCTTAGAGTGTTGTTATGCTTAAGTAAAATATTAATGTTGTTTATAACTAAGTATGCTAATATAATTAATAGGATCATAAATAAGCTAATATAATTATAAATATGGTTAGAATCATTCTGTTGTATTATCATTACTACTATCAGTGTATCTGTTACTTTTTTTGTTGTTGTTCTGTAAAATGGTACGGCCGGACAATACGCTGTATTCAAAATACTTACTGTATATATAAATAAAAAAAACTTGACTTAAAAAAAAAGTATATTGGGCAATTGACTGTCCTTGGGATGATTGCTTGATGGTTAAGTTATACAGTTATTAAGTTGGATCACGTGATCACGAGGATGCTGGAAAGGTCGTAAGTCTGAAAAAGGGTCCTAAGTCACTATTTTTCAGTGCTGTCGCAACTTTGAACAGTAACTAAATGAGCTGCTGTAAGTCGAGGACTACCTGTATGTGAAAGCATTCACACGAAACCAAGTTATGTCTTCCTTATAGCTGTTACCATTCATAAGATTTGTGAGACTTCTGTGGTTCTGTCTGTCGCTGGATGTGATTGGCCTGGAAATCCATCCAATAATGAAACTCAGCAATGCGAACAATTCACTCCATTGAAAACCCAATTTGAGCATCACAGTTGAAATGCTTATCGAGGAAATTCACAAAGAATTTTCGTTTTCGTTTCTTTTTAATCCTTCTAGGTGGTGCCACTCGCCAGCGTCATTGTCAAAGAAGCCCTGACGGATGAAGATGTACTCACCTGTCAGAAAACCATTTACAGTCTGGTAGAAATGGAAAGGAAAAATGATCCCTTGCCCATATCCACCGTTGGAACGAGAGGGAAGGGCCCGAAAAGGCAAGGGTGTATTTTTTTTATCTTTTAGTAGTAATTAAAATGAAATTTTGGATGTAGAGATGAGCAAGTTCCTTTCCACCACCAACATATAATCGTCAGGGTTCCAGATGCCCTAATTAAATCATGGGCCTCATTTGTGACCTTCTGATAAGCAAAGTCAGTGGGGGAGCCAGATTCACTTAACAACCATGTGATCCGCTGCAGTGATCCACTTAACAACTGTGGCAAGCAAGGTTGGAAAATGGGGCAAAATTCACTGCTGTCTCCCTTAGCAACAGAAATTTTGGGCTCAATTGTGATAGATAGATGATAGATAGATATTAGATAGATAGATAATGGTAGGTAGATGGATGGATGGATAGATAGATAGATGATAGATAATGGTAGGTAGATACATACATAGACACATAGATACATACATAATGGTAGGTAGGTAGGTAGGTAGGTAGGTAGGTAGGTAGATAGATAGATAGATAGATAGATAGATAGATAGATAGATAGATAGATGATAGATAATGGTAGGTAGATGGATGGATGGATGGATGGATGGATGGATGGATGGATGATAGATATAGGCAGGCAGGCAGACAGACAGAGATAAATAGATGAGATAGATAGACAGACAGACAGACAGATGAGAGAGGAGGAGATGATAGATACTGTAGAAGATAGATGGACGAGAGAGAGAGATAGACTGATAAATTTTGGGCCTCCAGAAAAAAGAAAACAACCGAAGTAAAAGTAAAATTCGATGTGGGAGCTCCGTTGTTGTTGTTGTTTTTGTTTACTTTGGGATCCCTCCTTTGTGTTCTCGTTCAGGGACGAACAGTACAGGATCATGTGGAATGAACTGGAGACCCTTGTTAGGGCTCACATCGCCAACTCGGATAAACACCAGCGGGTCTTGGAGTGTCTTCTGACTTGCAGAAGTAAACCTCCTGAAGAAGAAGAGCGCAAGAAACGAGGCAGGAAGAGAGAAGAAAAAGAGGACAAGTCCGAGAAAGCGGGGAAAGATTATGAATCGGAAAAATCCTGGCAGGAATCAGAAAGGTGAGCTTCTCAGGGTTGATGGATTCGCATGGACTCCTTCCTTCCTTCCTTCCTTCCTTCCTTCCTTCCTTCCTTCCTTCCTTCCTTCCTTCCTGGATTAATTGCCTTATTCCTTTGCTTCCTGGACTCATTGACTTATTCCCTTGCCCCGCTGGATTTCTTGCTTTGCAGTGGTTGTGCTCACAGCGTTGGGCTGGACTACTTGCGGCCAGAGGCTGCTGGAGGTGTGTGTCCGTGTGGTGTGATCACTTTGCTCTGGGGCTTGCCAGAAACGTGGGAGCTTTTTTGGGGAACGTTGGAGCAATAAAGGGGTAGTTTGAATTATCAGCTGACTTGTGTTGCCTCTGTGCTGTGCCCCGGGTCATCCCAGCATCCGCGAGGTCACCGAGTAATTTTCTCTTGGTCTCTGCAGGTTAAAAGGTTTATTGGATCGTGAAAAAGAGGAACTTGCAGAAGCAGAAGTCATTAAAGACTCACCGGATTCCCCGGAGCCCCCCAACAAGAAGCCCCTTGTTGCAATGGATGACTTGCCAGGGCCGGAAAAAAACAAAGGTACAAAAATAAAAATCCAAATCATTTCAAGCCATCCAAAAAAAGTGAACCGGTGAACAGGAGGGCATATTTTTTATGTATAAGCAAAAAATGTGCACTTAAGGAACAGAATGATTGTACGGACTGCACTTAAACTTTTATGAAGCAAACAGCTGCAGATCCATCCTACCTATTTAGATTCTGCCTGAATTTATGGCGTGGACTTATTCCACAAAAGCGAGTAGAATTAAAACCCGAAGGATAGGCTTGTTCGGTGTCAGTTCATCCCCATGGCATTAATCGTATTAATTTCAACAAGGCATAAGCCAGCACCATGGTTGCATCGTAGATTGAACAGATTATAAAAATTCTGCACCTGGAGGGCGCTTAGATTTTCTTTGTGGATTTTTGTCTTTTAGGGCCAATATCCCTTCTGTCCCTTTGGAGCAACAGGATTAATGCTGCAAATTCTAGGAAGCATCAAGAATTTATTGGCCGCTTAAGTTCTGTCAACAATAAAGCCGAGCTGTACCAGCATCTTAAAGAGGAGAACGGGTTTGTATCTCCACATAGCTTGCTACAGGATGGGGGGTTATTTCTGGTTAATAACGTATCTGAACATTTTGCCCATCAGTACATTAAAGTGTAAACTTAATAAGTAATATGCAAGGTAATTGAGCTTCACTTGTCTTTGTTCAGAATGATGGCATTAAGATATTCTGTTAGTGTGTGTGTGTGTGTGTGTGTGTGTGTGTGTGTGTGTGTGTGGTGCGGTGGCCCAGAGGTGGAGCTCTCACCTCACAGTCAGGAGGCTGAGTTCGATCCTAGGTAGAGGCAGATATTTCTCCCTCGGCACAATGAGAATATATCTACTGAACATAACTCTGCATTGGCAACAGGAACATCATCCAGCCATTAAATCACTCTGCTAGCTATATTCAATTCAGGGGTGAAATGCTGCCGGTTCGGACCAGATTGCCCGATCCTGTAGCGATGGAGGCGGGTGGTTCGGAGAACCGGCAGCAAAAATCTCTCCCTCCCCCCCCTCCCCCGCCCAGTTGAGCCGTGCGATCATCAGAGGCTTTTTTTTTTTAAAGCATTTTTTCTACAATCTCTTCGGCAGAAAAAAATGCTTTTAAAAGTAAAAAAAAAAAAAAGCCTCTGATGATCGCACGGCTCAGCTGGGATCGTCAGAGGCTTTTAAAAGCATTTTTTCTACAACCTCTTTGTCCAAAGAGGTTGTAGAAAAAATGCTTTTAAAAGCCTCTGACGATCCCAGCTGAGTTGCCTGATCGGCAGAGGCTTTTTTTCTTTTAAAAACATTTTTTATACAACCTCTTCTTCGGTTTTAAAAGTAAAAAAAAAAAAAAAGTTGGCCACGCTCACACAGTCACATTAGCCCCCTCCCCCCCAAGCCATGCCCACAGAACCGATAGTCATAAATTTTAGATTTCATCACTGATTCAATTGCCCAGATTCCACCCCGCAAGGGATTATGGGATCATTAAAAGAGGACTTTGTGTGTGTGTGTGTATGTATATGTATATGTTTGCCATTTACAATAAGAATTATATATAAAGAGCAAAAAGACGAACATTTTATTCAACCGTTGAAAAATTTCAAAGATTTAATTGTTGCAAATAATCGTCTTGCAAATTTATATGGACATTGGTTGTTTGATAAAAAGCAGTATGTTAAGAATATACTTAATTTCCTAAACTCAACAGAAATCCCCAGGCCGAATTCCTAAACTTAAAACGTATGCACCAAGACAAATTCCTTGTGTGTCCAATCACACTTGGCCAATAAAGAATTCTGTTCTATTCTAAAACGGCAATTAAAGTTGAAGAGTACATAAACCAGCTTGGAAATTTATGTTAAATTGAAGTTTATAAGAGCTGGCTGGCCTTGAATAATGCAGGACAATCAGCTTTGCTTCCCATCAGTCTAATTGTGATGGGTATTTACTGCTTATTTCGATCCTGTGCTATGGATTGATGAAATAAACTTCCATCCCCAAAAATTCAGTTGATTCTAAAGCAAGATAAAATAAGTTGATCTTCAGCAAGAGTTGCACATATAAGGAAAACTGAATTAAATAATGGTTGCAAATTGGCTATAATGGAACTTATTTATTTATTTATTAATGAGATTTATATGCCGCCCTATCTCCAGCCGGACTCAGGGCGGCTCACAACAGTTAAGAAACATCTAATAAAAAGTTAAACAATTAAATCCAAATCTCATAATTTAATAGTCAAAAGTACAATGAAGACTAACAAGTTAAAATTAAATTAGAATTAAAACCCCCATCAGTCCAGGAACTACTGTCCAGAAACTACAATGTTTGCTCTGTTTTTATTCTACCCTGCTCTCTCCACATAATTTTTAAGGTTGTACCTCTTTTTAGGTTTAAAAGCGAAACAATAAATGTGACACTCAGCCTCATTGTCTGATTTTTAGATAAATGACAAAGATATTCATTTAACCTTGTAATTTTGATTTGTTTTAGAATGGAAACCACAGAAAATGGGAAACCCAGCCGGCAGTGAATTCTGTTCACGATCTGTAAACTTTGAATGCCTGATTTGATATCTCTATCTAACTGTACAGTTCTGTTAAACTTCGATTGCTTTTTACATTTTTGTAATAATTTTAGCGCTTTTGTATGAAAATGCAAAATAAATATACTATTTGTTCCAAACCCCATTTGACTCTTAAAACCAAAGAGAATTTCAATTTACACTCAGATCTTTACGACTGCATAAAAAGGACTTTGCTGGATTGTTTTTTTTTTTTAAGAAAATCACAATGCTTGCTACTTGAGTTTTTTCTTTGGTTTAAATCACATTGCTATACTTCAGAGTCCAGGCTTTTAGTGAAATTCTGTTAACGTCATCCATACTTGCTGGGGAATTCTGGGAGTTTAAGTCCACACATTGTAATGTTGCTAAGATTGATAAGGCTGTTTTAGACCACAATTCCGTAGAAAACCACTTAAGGAAACTCACATGTTGTGTGAACTGGCTAGTTCTTGTGTTGCAGTGAGGCAAGTCTGGCCAAATTACGTGGGGGCAAAGTTGGCTTGCTGTCAGTGTTCCAATGAAGCCAACTCTGACCCCACATAATTTATGGCCCAGACTTGACCCTGTTTTCCCCCCAGGGTGTGTCATCAGTCACATTCGCCAACAGAGCAATTTTATGGATTGTAGAGATCACTCCCCTCCGGCCACTGTGTGTAACCCTGGGAGAGAGCCTTGAGAGAGATATGTCTGGAATGTGCTTTTGTTTTTGGCTGCCGTGCTGCTTTGCCGTTTTCCCATCCCCCTTGCAACTCAAGAGCAGGCCAGGGATGCTTTGCGAGTTGACATTAAACCTTCATGATCACTTAAGATGGGGCTATGAGGAAAGGATTAACTCAACCTATTCTACTTAGAATTACAATTTAAGTTTTCTTTTTGTCCCTTAAGAGGAAATCCCTCCCTTCATTTTTTTAAAATCCTCCTCCTCCTCCTGTGGTTTCTTTTCTTTTCTGATATGTCACAGGTAGTCCTCGACTTGCGACAGTTCATTTAGTGACCGTTTGAAGTTACAATGCCACTGGAAAAAGGGACATGATCATTTTTTCACACTTATGACCGTTGCAGCCTCCCCGTGGTCATATGATTCAAATTCAGATGTTTGGCAACTGATTCGTATTTATGACGGTTGCAGTATCCCGGGGTCATGTGATCCCTTTTTGCGACCTGACAAGCAACGTCAACGGGGAATCCCAATTCGCTTAACAACCATGTTATGAACATAACAACTGCAGTGATTCACTTAATAACTGAAGAAAGGTCGTAAAATGAGGCAAAACTCAACTGTCTCTCTGAACAACATAAATTTTGGGCTCGATTGTAGTCGTAAATCGAGGACTGCCTGTAAGATTTTTATATATTGTACATTTTTTATTTTTATTTCTTCTTCTAATTCTCATTTGTCACCTTTGGTGAGATACATTAATCAAATTGATAAATTGGAATTTATTTCAAATTCAATTTATTTATTAATCAAATTTATCAATTTGATTAATAAACAAATACCAGCTCTAACAATGAGGGCTCCACTAATGGGCATGTCTAAAGAGGAAGTCTCCCTTTTTTAAAACAGTATAAAATAGATAGCATTGTCTCGGTGCCTTTGCCTACAAAGGATGCTATCATCACAACTCAAACACAAGAACGGGTATGTAATACTCTGCTGGTGACCAAAATATGGAACCACTATCCCTTCCTATTGAAGGGGTAGCGGGGAAGGTTCTTAGTTAGCTACATGATTTTTATCACGACATTTGGAATAACATATCCAAATGTATAATTAATTATACGGGGAACTTTTTGCAGAAAAAAACGGTCAATTTCTTGATGGCTAGGACGGGTGTCAAACACAAGGACTGTGGGCCGGATCCGGCCCATGATGTGGTCGGATCCAGCCCGCGGGGTCATCCTGGAAAATCTAAGGGGCCTGCCAGTGTGGCTTCAGCCCGGTCTACCCAATGCAAAGAGGAAATATGCCAGCAGTTTGGGGAGTGGCATCAAGATGGCCACACCCACCCAGTCGACCACGCCCCCCCGCCCCCCCTGATGCGGCCCTCAATGAGATTGAGTTTGACACCCCTGGGCTAGAAGGTATAAAAAGAATAAATGAATTGCAGATTTCAGATAGAGTTGTACATAGGCTCGCTTTGGATCGCAGGATAGAGCAGCATATAAATTTAATAAATAAATGAGAATAGACTTGCATTGGAAGAAGCGAGTAGGATCATCCGGGATCCCTTCTTCCATACAATGGCGGAAGTCTATACTTTGGAGGAGGTGGAAGCCTTGAGATAACCAGACCTTGATTTGCTCTGAAGGAACACTGTTGAGAAACCATTGACACGGGTAACCGAGTCGATGGAGGAACATCCTCTTCCAGTAGAGGAGATTTGCGCGAAGTCTGCATGTCCATCTTGAAGTCGACGCGGCCACAGGTAGGTGGACACTGCGGTTGAAATGTTTTCTTGCGATACTTCTGACAATGGACAACTATGAGGAACGCTAGAGTTGTGGAACACACAACAATTAACAAGGCCAAGAGTGCGTTTGTTATCCAACAGTTGCTGCCTTTAAACCCAGTGAGAGTCCTGTTGAACACTACAGACTCGTTTGTTGGTTTGGTCGTGGACAAGCAAATCCCAGCGTATCCCACCTCTCCGATTTGTTCAATTGTGAATTCTGGCAACATGGCCTCCGCGAAATCTGGATGGACGTCTTCTCCAGGCCTTCCTAGTTTGGTGAGCACCTCCTGGATGTCATCTCTTGCACAGTTCTCAGTCTTTGAGCAAAATGATTTGTTGTACCACGTGAACACGGCGGATCCACTTTTGAGATGAAGCAGGACCACATCCCCGGGACTCTCCGCCAACAAATAATCGGAAAGTTTCTTTAAAAAGAAGTGAATCCTACTTCTGTTTTTCAGGAACGAGTGGTAGCTATTGGTTGCGATTACCGTATAAACGTGGCACGGGATAATAGTTGGTTTGAATATTTCTACGACGAATTTATCTTCGGTCTTTAATCCTCCCGAATCTATGGCAAAGAGTAAAAACGCTTGAGGGGAATACTGGAAATCGGGATCAAGTGGATAACCAGACATAGTTTGATCCCTGGCATTAAATTGTAACCAGCTTTCCGGATCTGTCGGGCAGCCGTCGACCGAGTTCATTCCGAGGTTCAGCTGAGTTGAATTCCCGTCTTCTTGGTCATAAAATGTCTCTGGCGGTATTGAAAACGAGAACTCGTGTCCGACAGTTGCTGCGATCCACTTAATGGCGTGAATGACCCTGGGAGGAGTGTTTGGCTGACCTGTATAAAAATGAGTTAGTTTGCTTTATTGTCATTGCACCTCGTACAACGAAATTAAATGCCATCTTCAGTGTACATCATAACCTATAAAAATAAAACACAAACACACACCCTTCACATTTTATACAATTGAATTGAAAACCTATGATATTGCATTAATATTGCACTATACAGTAGAATTCAACATAGTAACTGCCCTAAGATAGAAGCTGTTTTTCAGCCTATTTGTCCTTGTTTTTATTGTCCTGTACCGTCTGCCAGACGGTAATAGTTCAAAAAATAAGGAGTGGCCAGGATGCGATGGATCTTTGAAGAACGTTTTGAACTTTCTTAAGGCAGCAGGAGCTATCAAGCTCTTCCAAAGAGGGGAGAGGGCAACCAACAATCCTCTGGGCAATGACGTTGACCCTCTGGAGCACTGTCCTATGTGCCACTGGGCAATTGGCAAACCATACACAGGCGCAGGAAGTTAAGACGCTCTTTGCTGCGTGAATTAGATTCTCTATCATCCAGGTCATGGTAGTCCCAAAAGTGCTTTTTTCAAGAGGGAACTGGAATTCATGTTTTTCTTTGAAGATGTTTCTCTTCTCATCCAAGAAGCATCTACAGCTCTGGAAGCTGAAGATTCCAGAACATCAGAAAGTCCACTTGCCTCTTGAAAAAAGCATCTTTGGGAGAAGCAATCTATCCAACGATGAAGAAGGCAACTGGGCTCTTTCTAGATGCCCCTAGTTGACTTGTCTAGAAAGAGATGGACCCCCGTTTCATATTGAAGGCTCCTTATTTCCAAGTTATGGATAGGACTTTTTTTTAAGAGTTCAAATGTACTTTCTAAATAGTTTTGTATTGCAGTGGTACCTCAGTAATCGTTACTTAGTTCCTGGAGTGGGTTTCTACTGGTTCGCCCCCGTTCGGGTCAACCAGTAGCGGTGGCAGTGGGAGGCTCCACCCACCTGCCTGGATGTCATCACCGACGCATGTGCGCACTCACACTTCCGAACCGGTAGCGAAGGTAAGTGAAACCCACTACTGCACCACATGTACTAAAAATGTATACATTTTACAACAGTTCGTTTAATGACCCTTTGAAGTGACAATGGTAGTTATGACCATTTTTCACACTTAGAACCGTCGTAGCATCCCCACGATTGTGGGATTTACATTCGGATGCTTGGCAACGGACCAAGGAGCCTTGGTAATACAGTGGTCTAAAGCACCCTGTTATTAAGACCAGCTGCCTGCAATTACTGCAGGTTCGAATCTCGCCAGGCTCAAGGTTGACTCAGCCTTCCATCCTTTCTAAGGTAGGTAAATTGAGGACCCAGTTTGTGGGGGAAATAAGCTGACTTTGTATAAATATACAAAAGGATGAAGGCTATTGCTTAACGCATTGTAAGCCACCCTGAGTCTCCGGAGAAGGACGGCATATAAATCAAATTAAAAAAAAAACCGGACTCACACTGATGACGGTCGCAGCGTTCCGGGGGAGTGGTGGTCACACGATTCCCTCTTTTGCAACCTTCTTGACGAGCAAAATCAACAGGGAAGCCAGATTCACTTAATGACTGTGTGACCAATTCAACAACCTCAGTGGTTCACTTAACAACAAGATCGTAAAACGGGGTGTCTTGCTCAACAACATAAATTTTGGGCTCAATGGTGGTCATAAGTTGAGGACTACCTGAACTAATTAACCCCACGACTTACCTTGTGTTTCCTGGTACAGAGTAGTGGCGTGAAGTCCATTCTCTGTGGATACTCCTTCGCGGCTGAAAACAATGTCCGCTTCTTTCAATTTTGAGACAATTTCTCTTGTAATTTGGACGTTTGTTTTGGTTCCAAACGAACTTTCCAAACTTAAATTGTTTATATCCCGTTGCAAAGCAACAGGTTCTAACACGGGAGTCCGAACTAAATTGTGGATAGAGTCACACTGATTTGTAGAAAAATGATAACTGGAGGTGTTAGCAAGTTCTAGAGGGCGAGTAATCCATGAAGATCCATAAGAGAGCAACTCCAATGCCTGGCTTTTTCTATGAGACCTCTCTCCTTGACTAAGGAATCTGCCGCTTAAGATAACAGCACTGGATGTTGTGATAGAAAGCAGAGTTGTTCCTTTTATCCGCAGGAAAGTGTCCGTTTCAGTTTTCCTAACTACTAAAACACTGTTTCCTGTCGTAACAAATCTGTAGGTTAACGGAATAGTTGTAAAAGATTCACGGGTGTTTATTCCGTCTGAGCTAACCTGTCTTCTCTCGGGCAATTTTTCCATCGGGGATATATTACTAGATCCAAACAATAATGTCAATTCCAGTGGAACTGATAAGGAGAAAGAAGGAAAAAGCATGGGGTTAATAATTGATTTAGACAGGAGGCTAAATATTAGCAGAGTTTTACTGGAGAAGAAAGCACTGTTATTTAACGTATCTGTGGAATGTTTTGATGATGTTAGATCATTATTACAGTAATATAATTGAGTTGGGCTTCCATCGGACGGAGAACCAGGTTTGGGATTAAAATCACCATTTGCAACGATAGCATCAACTATGGATGGGATGTTGGTTGAGATGGAGCTTTTGATCAATTCGGAAGCGTCTATCTCTTTTGTTGGTGCTAATGTTATAAAAGTCTCTGAGACAGAACTGTAAACATTCAGTAATTTTGGATTCTGATAGCTGTCATGTAAGAAGGGCAGATATATTGCAACACTAGAAAATGACAGTTTAGATGGTGGTGAAGATGATATCCTTAAATATGCTAACGTCACCATGGAAGGCAGAGAAAGTTCGCTTATAGAAATGACATCTCCAGATTTAAATCTAGACACTGTTCGATGCATGAATGGGCTATGGTCATTTAGATTTCTTAATTCTCCTGAGAAAAGTTCTGGAGATGATAATGTAGAAGACATTTCTTCTGGTAAAATGTCCCTTGAGTGGTGAACAGAGTTTGAGAACTGACTTTTGGTCCTAGGCATGAACAAGCTGAAGTAATAGAATGTGGAATTATCCTTCGGTTCACATTTTTGAGTTGTGGAGAAATCCTCTTGTGTTGAAGTATCTAGCAATGCTTCGTACGATAGGTGCTCTGATATTGGTGGGGTTTCAAAAGTCCCCTTTTCGTCAAATTCTGTGGAGCTTAGCATCAAGGAAGGCGAAAGCTCCGAAGAGAGATAGTGAAACATGGTAGATTTGGAGACCTGAGGGGTCTCCAAATCCATATCGACGATTACAGGTTGTGTACTGAGGTCCACGTAAGGATGGATAATAGAGAAAGTGGTTTTATTGACAAGTGATGAACTTGCTACGGATTTCACAACTGAATGTGTCTCTGGCACAGTAGCTATCAAAACGGTGAAGTTCTGAGTTTGGGTTGGTCTCCATGTAGGTTTCGGGGTGGCCATTTTCCTCTTCTGCCACTTGTTGGGGTTTCTTTTTTCATAACCTTGTTTAAGGACTCTCCAGCCGACAATTTCATAGCCCAGGAGCCGCGAGAGATTGTCCGACTCGACACTGTGGCTCAGAACTCGCACCAATTCAGACAGCATCGCAAACACCCCCAACCCAACTGGCCAACAGAGTCCTACATGATGGCTTGTTGTAGAGTTGATGTATCTGATATCTTCAGCCAATACGGTTAGATTCTGAAAATACTTATTTAGGGAGTTTTCGACTGGGATAAGCGTGAGTGAGGAAGGATCCAAGTGGAGATATTCTGCCATGGTGCAAATCAGATTGAGTTGTTCTTTAATTTCTGGAGTGTGATCTGTTCGAAGTACGATCTCAGCGAAGGTGATAGAAACATGTTTGGCATGCCAATCTCCAGAACAAATACTGAAACCCCCAAAACAAATACTATTAAAAGACAGATACCTTTTAAAAAATGGAATTATAATTTAACATTTTCCAGATCTACTCAACATTATATACCGTATTTTTCGGAGTATAAGACGCTCCAGACTATTAGACGCACCTACCTTTTGGGGGGAGGAAAACAAGGAAAAAAATCTGCCTCTGCCTCCCAGCAATTTGTCTCCTTGCAGCAAACAGCAAACAGCCTGTTTCAGTTTCATTTTCAGCACAGCCTGATTAGCACAAGAAAAATAATCTGCCTCTGCCTCCTAGCAATTTGCCTCCTTGCAGCAAACAGCAAACAGCCCGTTTCAGTTTCAGCTTCAGCACAGCCTGATTAGCACAAGCAGCTGATTGTCAATTGGATCGGCCTCCTGAGGATCAGCTGTTTCAGGCTGCACAGATTGCCATAGCCTATTGCCGCCTCAGTTTTCAACCTCTGCGCCAGTGGTGGGTTGCTCCTGGTTCACCCCGGTTTGGGTGAACTGGTAGTGGCGGTGGCGGGAGGCTCTGCTCACCTACCCAGATGTCATCAAAAACACTCTGTGCATGCGCAGAAGCACTACGCACTCACAAAGCGAGAGCGTGCGCCCATGGACTACTGATAATGAACCGGTAGCGCCGGGATTTGAATCCCACTACTGCTCTGCACGCCCCATTTTCCACCCGTTTTGGGTGGTGGGAATCGGAATGGGCAATAGGCAATGACAATCCCTTCAGCCTGAAACAACTGATGGTTGGGAGGCCGATCCAACCGACAATCAGCTGCTTGTGTTAATCAGGCTGTGCTGAAGCTGAAACTGAAATGGGCTGTTTGCTGTTTGCTGCAAGGAGGCAAATTGCTGGGAGGCAGAGGCCAAAGGGTAGGGGCCGGCGGGTGGGAGGGGCTACATTCGGTGTATAAGATGCACCCAAATTTTCACCCTCTTTTTTGTGGGGGGAAAGTGCATCTTATACTCCGAAAAATACAGTATATTGATTCTTAAGTATTTATGCTTATGATTGCAATCATAAAGTTAGGATATATTTCTCAAAAGCCTAATCAATGAAAATGTGAGCTTCTAAGGTATAATTTTAAAAGTGGCTCTTAGATTAGGTTAAAAAGAATTATTGGGCCAGGTTCCAAATTTGTACTTTTAAAATGGACAATTTATAACTATTGTGGAGTATGTACACTTTATTTCATAATTTATTCTTCACCACTTTTAGCTTATTTAAAACCTACTGGCCTGCTTTTTAAAAAAATATTGGCTCTAGTCCAGGGGTCTCCAACCTTGGCAACTTTAAGACTTGTGGACTTCAACTTCCAGAGTTCCTCAAGTCTTAAAGTTGCCAAGGTTGGAGACTCCTGGACTAGTCTACCAAGAAATCTACCTTATAGATTTGCACACAATTGATGGGACACTCACGGCAGGATCCAACATTCCCATAAAGCAGAGAAGGATACACAGGAATTCTAATTTTGCCCCTAGATAGAAAGAAGAACTTCTCAAAGTTCCTATGAAGGGAAGGCGTTTTCAGAAGTTCAGATCCAGAATTAGGAGTGGTTTTTTTTTTTTTTTTTTTTTTTGCTATTAATGTATCGTGTTTGGATCTATTTAAATCACTGTGAACAAAAGAATAGGAAAAATTCCCATTAATCTCTATTTCATCCTGTCCTTCACCGAGAAAAGAAGGAGGTGGCCATGTGAGAATTTCAATGAGCAATAGGAACATCTGAGATTGAATGCAACTCAATTCCATCAATGGATCTCTACTTCTGAAATGGATGGACCAAGCCCTTATTGTCTTCTACAGGCAATGTCTGTCGAGATTCTCCATCCTCTAGGTCCTGGTTGTCCCAAAAGTACTTTTTCAGGAAGCAACTGGACTTTTTCGTTTTTTTCTCTGAAGACGTTTCGCTTCTCATCCCAGAAGCTTCTTCAGCTCTGACTTTTGTTTTTCCAAAGAAAAAAAGCAAGAAAGGCCAGTTGCCTCCTGAAAAAAACAAGCACCTTTGGGACAACCATCATCTGGATGATGGAGTATCCCTACAGACTTTTAGCTATACAATTTGGGATGAACTCCCTTTGAATAGTGTGGGAATAGGAATGGATTTCCAGAGGGGAAAAATTGAAGACTACAGGAACCAGGAACATCACTCAGGTGACCCTGAGGACACAGATAAACCTCCAAGTGGCCTCAACGACCCTCTAAAAGGATGCAAACGTCCAGCTGTCTGCAAGGAGTATCAATCCTTCCATTCCTCACCATCCAGTCAGAGCTGAAGAAGCTTCTGGGATAAGAAGGGAAACATCTTCAAAAGAAAAAACAAGGAAGTCCAGTCACCTCCTGAAAAAGCACTTTTGAAGTCAACATTGTAGGTATCTGAAAACAGACCCATATCAAGATGATCGAAACCCATCGTCCCTACCTGTCAACGCAACTTACATGTTCTTCGCATGGACGCAAATGCGATCTTCACTGTGGAGCGTAACATCTGCCTTTGCGGTTGGAATTTCACACGCCTCGCCGTGGGCGACAACGGTCAGATGAAATTCTTCGCCCTTCTCGTCCGTCCACGGCATCCCTTCGCGTGCATTTGTGGAGGAAATGCGATATTCTAACCATTTTGGCAAAGCTGAATCGTTAGCCAGGGTGATCTAAACAACAATAATCACATGCATCGTATAAGAGGCAGTAAGGCTGTCGTTCAAATCCATGCCGTCAGAAATTTCTACACTGGTAGTCCTCGACTTACAACAGTTCATTTAGTGACCTTCTGAAGTTATAACGGTAATGAAAAAAGTGACCTTGGACCAGGGGTGAAATGCTCCCGGTTCGGACCGGATCTAACGGTTCTCCGAACTACTCAAAATTTCCGCTAAATTTCCATATGTGGAGGACTTGTCCCGAGGCAAAAAATTACTGGTACAAAATTAAAATCTGTCTGGAAGAAATGATACAGCAACATATTGAATTTAAACCAGAGTTGTTCCTACTGGGTATCTTTCCAGAAAAAAATTAGTAAGGAAAATGTATATTTGATCATACATGTAATAACAACTGCAAGAACTGTGTATGCTCAAAATTGGAAATCAGAGAAAATACCTTTGGAAGAAGAAGTAATAAAAAAAAAATTAGATTGTGCAGAAATGAATAGATTAACTCTGATGATTAAAGATAAGGAAGAATCAGAATATTTTAAAACATGGAATTATTTTTATAGTTGGTTGGAAAAGAGATATAAATGACGGATACCATAATTATGTACAAATGATGATTATAAATATTGATTTAGCAATGAAATGTTAGAATGGTTTGGACGAAGATGAAGATAGAAGAAACTTATGGAAGATGGAGAAGAAGCCTAGAAGATAATACCGAGATGTCCCAGGGAAGAGAGGATTGATGTATTAAATGTTTGTCTTAAAAAACTTTTAAAAAATACTAAAAAAAAAAATTCCGCTACCGGTTCTCCAGAACTGGTCAGAACCTGCTGAATCCCACCTCTGCGGGGTGGGGGGGTGGGGCGGGGCCCATTATTTTATGTATATTTTACAGTTTGATAAACCAAGGCAGATTTGAACAGGAAATTCCGGCCTCAGTTGCAGTGGGACATCACGGAATTCCTGCAGCTCAAACTCATTTCGCGAGCTTCAAAGACAGCAAATTCGATGATTCCAGGCCCAGTTCTAACTCAACGGCATATCACCCCAACTGGTATATTTTCTCTCCCAGAACGATCAACCCCCTTAACTATTGTGTGGAACGAAGGAGTGGCAAATACTTCAGATGTTTTGAAGCCGTAGATCTGTTCTATGCCTCGCTAAACACAGCCAGGCTTATTTCCAACTCAATGAAATATTAGATTTGCTGTCGAAAATGGTGGAACGCATACAAAAATAATGGTGTTTATACTCCCAGCAGAGACAAAATGTTGATGGTATCAGCAGAGATACCATTCTGAGTTGTTAGACGGTTGTATCAGTGAGATGTTGTAATAGAATGACAGATACCCAGCAAGTTGAATAAAAATAGGATAGGATAGGATAGGATAGGATAGGATAGGATAGGATAGGATAGGGGAGAGGAGAGGAGAGGAGAGGAGAGGAGAGGAGAGGAGAGGAGGGGAGAAAGAGTGAAAAGGGAAGGGAAGGGAAGAGGAGAAGAGACGAGAAGAGAAAAGAAGAGAAGAGAAGAGAAGAGAAGAGAAGGAGTGAGAAGGAGCGAGAAGGGAAGAAAAGAAGAGAAGGAGTGAGAAGGGAAGGGAAGAGGAGAGGAGAGAAGAGAAGAGAAGGTGTGAGAAGGAGCGAGAAGGGAAGAAAAGATGAGAAGAGAAGGAGTGAGAAGGGAGGGGAAGGGAGGAGAGAGGAGAGGAGAGGAGAGGAGAGGAGAGGAGAGGAGAAGAGAAGAGAAGAGAAGAGAAGAGAAGAGAAGAGAAGAGAAGAGAAGAGAAGAGAAGAGAAGAGAAGAGAAGAGAAGAGAAGAGACTTTATTTGGCCAAGTGTGATTGGACACACAAGGAATTTGTCTCTGGTGCAGAAACTCTCAGTGTACATGTAGGCAACAAAGCAATATAATCATAAATACCAATACGAGAAGGTAGTATAAAAAATGAGAAGGATAATAGTAATACAGGCATAGTACATGGGTAGATATACTTAGACTCTTTCTGACCTGATAAAAATGCAGATTTCTCTCTGCGTGGACTGAAACCCAGGGCTGGGCTTCAAAAAATTTAGCAAGGGGTTCTCTGCCCAGTTGCTGGGTGGGTGTGGCCATGGTGGGTGTGGTCTAGTCGGCCTCCTGCACCACGGTGGGGCGGAGTATTTTTGCCCTCCCCGGGCTCCAGAGGCTTTTCTCGAGCCTCCAGGAGGGAGAAAATGGCCTCCCCAGGCTCCGGAGGCCCTCTGGAGGCTGGAAATGGGCCCGTTTTTGGCCTTCCTGAACTT
Source organism: Pantherophis guttatus (assembly GCF_059756535.1). NCBI lineage: Eukaryota > Metazoa > Chordata > Lepidosauria > Squamata > Colubridae > Pantherophis > Pantherophis guttatus. The sequence goes on from NC_142069.1 coordinate 90,658,870, forward strand.
CCGACAGGCCAATTTTTCACCCTCCCCGAGCCTCTCTGCACGCCTTGCACTTACCTGCAACCAAAACAGGCCGTGTGGGGACTCCTGGGAGGGGAGGGGAGGGGAGGGGAGGGGCCAGCCAGGAGTGGGATTTGGGGGCTCTCCAAACTGCACAGAATCTTAGCTAGAGGTTCTCCCGAACCCCCAAAAGCCCACCCCTGCTGAAACCCTGAGAGAAATGATCTCTCCCATCACCACCACTGCAGCCCTTCTGTTTTCCAGCAACTTAATCATAGTTAAGTAAAACCATTTCACTAATCAAACATGGCTTATCAATTCGATTCTCGCTGGTCTTCAAAGGAGCATTTACCTCATAGTACGTTATTTTTCCTTGGCAGGCAAACAGGGACAGGGGATAAGAGGATGTTTTTTCAGTGACTGCGCTTCTTCCCGGAACTCCTTGAAGGATCTGTACATCTTCACACGTGCGATGTGGTTCCTTGACAACGAGGGAAATCCCCGCGAAGGCAAGGAATGTCCAGAGAAGGACATTCAAGGAGAAGGCTGTCAGAACTGGTTTCCCTGACAGCAAAGGAAAGGCCAGGTAAATGTTGAAGGCCATCATTCACGGGGTTAGTTGAGGCCTCCATCCAGTTGTGGGAGAAGAGACGCTTTCCTAACACCGCAGAGCTGATCTGAGGAAAGGTCAAGCAGGTTCGAGATTAGGCGGAAAACCCATAAAGATCTCAACAACCAGACATTGTAACCTTTGATCCACGCAGTGGCTGATCTGCAAAATTGTAGTCACCTTCAAAACAAAGCAGGCACTCACATTTCACTTCAGAAATGCGGTATGATCCAAGCACAGGACGCAAAATTATCTGCTACAACGTCTTACCTGTCAACGACCACTTCAGCTTCCATCTCAATAATACACAGGCAAACAATCAATAAACAAACTCAAGGTAAACCGCTCCAAACTCGATTGCAGAAAATATGACTTCAGCAATGCTCTATCTGAGTCCGTTGTTACATCCTCAAACTCCCACAGCTTCAGCCTCAAATTGTCTACCGTGGACCTCACCCCATTCCTAAGAGGTCCGTAAACAGGGTGTGCATAAAAGCACCAGCATGCCTACCGTCCCTGTCCTACTGTCCCTCATTTATTTGTACTCATTTCTTTCGTTCATATCCATGTTTATATTTATACCTCCTATCTTGTACATGTTTGACAAACTAATAAAATACAAAAAAAAAAAATACAGATAAGGTGATATCTAAAGTAACCTGCTTCCTTCAGTGGTTGACAGTCTCTGTCTCTCTCCCTCCCTCCCCCCTCCCTCTGTCTTCCCCACCTCCATCCTCCCTCTCCCTTTTTCTGATGGCCACTTTCATCAGGTGAAATCCTATACTAGTTCTCTTGGGTGGAAGGGGAGGGATTTAACTGCCAGCTAGACAGCATGTCCAATTTGAAGTTAGACATGTATATGATTCAGTGACCTCAATTTAACAGAATAACAAAGCTGGAAAGGAACCTTGGAGGTCTTCTAGTCCAGCCCCCTACTCAAGTAGGAGATCCTATACCAGTGATGGCTAACCTTTTTGTCGTTGTGTGCCGAAAGCACATGCGTGCGTGCTAGCAATATGGGTCCCATGCATGCAAAATGACCCTCCCCCATGCTTCCCCCCCATGTGCACATGACACACGCACGTCTACCGCATGTGTCCTGCCCCCCTCATCCCAAAAATCAGCTGACCGGTGGGAGGCACGCATGCACGGTGGAGCTGAGATGGGCGACGGCTCGTGTGCCCGCAGAGACGGCTCTGCTTGCCAGCTGTGGCACGCGTGACATAGATTCGCCATCACGGTCCTCAGACAATTCACTCTCCGATCTCTTCTTAAAAACCTCCAGGGATGGTACACCCACAACGTTTCAAAACAAGCAAGACCTCCATCTCAGTCATTCTGTTATTCTCACCTACTAGATCAGGGGTGGGTTCTACTTCCTTTACTACCGGTTCGCAATGGGATTGCACTTCGCTCATGTACACACCTTACTTCTGCACATGCGCAGATTGCCGATGTCGACATCTGGGGCAGTGGACAGAGCCTCCTGCTGGTTTTATTACCGGTTCTTGCGAACCGGTCTGAACCGGGGGCAATCCAGCACTGTATTGGATGCTTCCAATAAGAAAAAGGGCTAGAGCTGAGCTAGCTTTTTCTTTCTTTCTTTTATAAATAAATACATTTCATTTTGTTTATTTTCTGTATCTTTATTTTCTTCATCTGTTGCTGATTCTCAATCGGCAAAGCACCAGTAAGTGTCCGAACCTTGTTAAGAGGGCTCACCTGTTCCTTCGGCTTTCAGTGCAACCTGGGACACGTGTGTCCTTGTGTTCTCGTTGCTGGGTTACTGGAAGAAACATCTGCTTGGCTGCTTCTCAAGTTACGAGGCTCTACAAAGCCAACTGATTCCTGGGAGGAAACAGGATCCTTGTTACGAGATGAGATTACAACACGTTTTGGGGCTGGGTAATGTTTGGGCTCCGTTGTTGTGAATGACAATTTTTTTGGGTGGGGCCATTCTTGGAAGCTGTTGAAAGACCTGTTGATGGAACCCAGATCGTCATGTAGATAATTTCTGCCTTTGCAAGAGTCCATTGTAGGTAGGATGGCACCATCGTAAAGAAGGCAAGGGACTAAGTGGAGTTGATTTCTTTAAAAAATGTAATAGTAAGGGAGTTGGAAGGGACCTTGGAGTCCTAGTGGACAATCACTTAAAATACGAGCCAGCTGTGTGCAGCAGCTGCCAAAAAAGCCAACACAGTTCTAGGCTGCATAAACAGAGGGATGGAATCAAGATCATGCAAAGTGTTAATACTGCTTTATACGTTACTTGTACCTTTACGATTTATATTATTTTATTTAGTTTCCTACTATGATTTATGTTGATTGCTTATTTAGTATCCTATGACTATCGCTAAGTGTTGTGACTTACGATTCACGATGGATGTATTTATGATGGCTATGATCATGATTTATCACTTATAGCTTTTATGTCCACTGAGAGCTTATGCACGGAAGACAAATTCCTTGTGTGTCAAATCACACTAGTCCAATAAGGAATATTCTATTCTGTTCTATTCATTTTCTATATTCTATTCTATTCTATTCTATTCTATTCTATTCTATTCTATTCTATTCTATTCTATTCTATTCTATTCTATTCCATTCCATTCCATTCCATTCTATTCTATTCCTACTCCAACTCCTACTCCTACTCCTACTCTACTCTATTCTATCCTATTCTACTTCTATTTCTATTTCTATTTCTATTTCTATTTCCATTTCTCTTCTCTTCTCTTCTCTTCTCTTCTCTTCTCTTCTCTTCTCTTCTCTTCTATTCTATTCTATTCTATTCTATTCCTACTTCAACTCCTACTCCTACTCTACTCTATTCTATCCTACTCTACTTCTACTTCTATTTCTATTTCTATTTCTATTCTATTCTATTCTATTCTATTCTATTCTATTCTATTCCTACTTCAACTCCTACTCCTACTCTACTCTATTCTATCCTACTCTACTTCTACTTCTATTTCTATTTCTATTCTATTCTATTCTATTCTATTCTATTCTATTCCTACTTCAACTCCTACTCCTACTCTACTCTATTCTATCCTACTCTACTTCTATTTCTATTTCTATTCCTATTCCTATTCTATTCTATTCTATTCTATTCTATTCTATTCTATTCTATTCTATTCTATTCTATTCTATTCTATTCTATTCTATTCTATTCCCTTAGTATGATCACACCTGGAATACTGCATCCAGTTTTGGTCCCCAGTTCACCTTCTCACTCAACATGGGACTCCGCCTCTAACAATAATGTCATGTTTACCAGCAAGAGAGATAGCCTAGCCAGAATTGTTCTTGGTTTATTCTTGGTTCCCCGAGAATTAAACTTCTAGCCATGCACACAACATCACTAACACTGAGTGACTGAGTTAGTGAAGACAACTTAAGCCTGTTAAGTCAACTTAACAGACAGCCCTGGTGACACAGTGGTTAGAATGCAGTATTGCAGGCTGATTCTACCCACTGCTAGCAGTTTGATTCGGATTGACTCAAGACTTTGTTTTTTCCCTGAAGGTGTTTTGCTTCTCATCCAAGAAGCTTCTTCAGGGAAGTTGCCTTTTGACAAAGTGTTGTGGCCTGCCAGCAGCCAACAGAGCTGGCAGCAGATTCGGACAGTGAGGAGGCTGGGGAGGAACGTGGGCCAGTCCTGGAGTCTTGGGAAGGCTCGGACGAACACTCTGAGTCGGAGGCAGAGAGGGGGCCAAGACCATCTGGTAGTTCTTTGCTGCCTCCGGAGTCTCTGGAGTCTGACATCAGCAAGGCAGAAGAACAGTGTGAGCCTGTTCCCAGTGTGCGCATGCGCAGAGCTGCCAGGAGACAGGAACAATTAAGGAAACAGGGTCGACTTGGGAGTAAGGCTTGTAGATGATTGGCCCCTCCCATAAGCCATAAAAGAGAAGTGAATGGGACGGGAGCTTTTGCAGGAAGCAATTAGTTCACCTGGCCGATTCAAGATTGGAAACTTCTGTTTGTGACTCTGTGCCAAGTCTGGCCTTGCCCTGCATCTGGAAATTAGCTCTTTGGCAGCGTTCCACGTGAGATAGGTGGGTGTTGATAACCTTCCTCTGAAAGACTGTTTATCAAGCCTTGCGGAATGCAAATGAAAGTAATTTACTGCCGTATGAATTAAAGAGATTTTTCCGGGGCCACATTTGTGCTGTTCAATTTCTAAGGTGAGAACACCTGGGTACACCTGGAAAAGCAATAAGAGTTGGACCTGGCTAATATTTGGAATAAAGATCAGCAGAACACCAGGCTAGAGGGCTAGATGACGATGTAAAAAGAAGAAACAAAACTCACGGAGCTGCCCAACCACTTCCTTACTGTTGCCAGGACAGTATGTGTTGGGTTATTCTTGCCTTTGACTGATGACGCATGCCTGCTAACTTGCCTTATTACTCAATAACCTGAGCTTGTCTGCACAGGTTGCAATTCCCACAGACTCCTTGGAGTCATGACTCTTTAGTTGATGGGTAGGGAAAAAAAACACAGTGGTGAAATGTAAAATTTGTTACTACCGGTCCTGTGGGCGTGGCTTGGTGGGGGTGGGGGGTGTTAAGGTGACTGGGTAGGCGTGGCCAACTTTTTTTTTTTTTTTACTTTTAAAAGCATTTTTTTCTACAACCTCTTTGTGGCTCCCGGTGTTTTCTTTTCTGTGGGAAACGGGTCCAAATGGCTCTTTGAGTGTTTAAGGTTGCCGACTCCTGGGCTAAAACATTGAGTTGTTTCCTTATCAGGCAGGGATTTCACACCCCAGAGAAAATGTCTGTATTTGAGAGTTTTCCTTGGTACCAAGACTGTTGATTGACAGATTTGAAAAGAAATAGAATTTCCTCCGTTTGTCCTAACTGGACTCTGGAGATTATGCAGGGCCAAAAACTCCCGGCTTGATCCAGAAGGCAGGAAGTGATTTTGCAAAAGCCTTTCTGTGCATTTGATAGAAGTTCCTGTTGATTGCATTTTTATAGCTGCCCCAAAGGCATTTTCCAGCATTATAAAATAACTCCGCGGATATTTTTATATCCAAGTAGTCGAGGACCTTCCTTCTCACTCGTGAGGCTTTCGAACTGAGCAACCTTCCTTCCACCAACTTCCATAACGTCGTTGTGTATTCTGAGCATTTGCCTTTGTCGTTTTCCTTTTTCTTTTTTCTTTTCCACTGCAAAGAATTCGGTTTCTTCTGCATATGAGTGTTCCAATTTTATTTTTTTTTTATTTTTTTTTAATTTGTATCTTTCAGCGAGAGAGAGAAAGAGAGAGAGAAAAAAAATGAATGAGAGGATATGCAAAGAAAAGAACCGAGATTGCATCTGGAATGTAGAATTACCTCTCTCGAAAGCCAGCCAGACAAGGGGTGGAGAAGTGTTTTTTTGGCTTTTTTTTTTCTTTGTGTTGTTGCGTTGCCTCGACAAACGTTTAGCTGGGAGACAAAACGAGGGCTTAACACCTCCTTGCAGATGGTATTTAGCTTTGGAAAGTTTGCTAAACAATTCAGTGAAAAGTTTTGTGCCACCTGCAGGATAAAAACTCTTTTATACCGGGATGTTTCGCAACCAAGACTTTTGTGAGGTCACACAAACAGGGCGTGTCACTTTATGCCGGGTCCAGGTTGAACAAGGTTACTTGCTCTAAGGAGAGAAGCAAGCTTGAACTAAGGAGAAATTTCCTGGCAGTGAAAACAATTAATCAGTGGAACGACTTGCCACCAGAAGTTGTGAATGCTTCAACGCTGGAAGTTTTCATTGCTTTCATTACAGATTAACAGGGTTAGAAGGGATCTTGTAGATCATCTAGTCCAACCCCCCCATCCCCCCAACAAGCAAACCCTACACTATTTTTGACAAATGGCAGTCTGGTCTCTTCTTGAAAGCTTCCAGGGATGAAACTCCCCCAACTTCTGAAGGCAACTTCTGTTCCATGGGTTGATTGCTCTCTTTTTAAGAAGAGATTGGACAAACATTTTGACTGGAATGGTATAGGGTCTCCTGTTTGAGAGGGGGTTGGAGTAGAAGACCTCCAGGGTCCCTTAAGGGTGTAAAGAAGCGCAATTAGGGGACTGAAGACTAAAACTTCCAAAGAACTGTTGCAGGAACTGGGTATGTCGAGTCTGATGAAAAGAAGGACTCTGGGGAGACATGATAGCAGTCTTCCAATATCTCAGGGACTGCCCCAAAGAAGAGGGAGTCAAGCTGTTCTCCAAAGCCCCTGAGGGCAGGAGAAGAAGCAATGGGTGGAAACTCATCAAGGAGAGAAGCAACCTGGAACTAAGGAGAAATTTCCTGACAGTAAGAACAATGAATCAATGGAATAACTTGCCTCCAGAAGTTGTGAATGCTCCAACACTGGAGGTTTTTAAGAAGATCTTGGATAACCATTTGTCTGAAGTGGTGTAAGCAGGGGGTTGGACTAGAAGACCTCCGAGGTCCCTTCCAACTCCTATTCTATTCTATTCTATTCTATTCTATTCTATTCTATTCTATTCTATTCTATTCTATTCTATTCCTATTCCTATTCCTATTCCTATTCCTATTCCTATTCCTATTCCTATTCCTATTCCAGTCCAGTCCACTCCAGTCCAACCCAGTCCACTCTACTCTATTCATTCCAGCTCTGTTATTCTGAATAGGAAAATTCTGGGGGTTCCAGTTGTGGTCAGCAGCTGCTAAGCTACATCCTCATTTCAGCCCAGTGGAGGAAGAAGCACAGCTCACCTATTTGTCAACGAATGGGGAAGTCGCATGGCGAGATTTCATGCCTTGCTTTCCCATCTATGACCCTCTCAAGAAGTTTTGCAATTTGAGGTTACCGTACGTGCAGAGAAGAGCAACAAAAATGAGTAAAGGTCTGGAGGCTAAACTGTATAATGAATGGTTGAGAGAGCTAGGGGTGCCTAGTCTATCAAACAGAAGGATTAGGGGGACATGATAATCATCTTCCAGTACAGAGGGATAGAATCAAGATTACGTGAAGTGTTAATACCACTTTATCATGCTTTGGTAAGGCCACACTTGGAATACGGCATCCAGTTTTGGTCGCCACGATGTAAAAAAGAGGATTAGGGGACTGGAAGCTAAATCGTATGAAGAACGGTTGCAGGAATTGGGTATGTCTAGTTTGATGAAGAGAAGAACTAGGGGAGACATGATAGCAGTCTTCCGATATCTCAGGTGCTGCCACAAAGAAGAGGGGGTCAAGCTATTCTCCAAAGCATCTCAGGGTAGCACAAGAAGCAAGAAGCAATGGGTGGAAACTAATCAAGGAGAGAAGCAATTTAGAATGAAGGAGAAATTTCCTAAAAGTGAGAACAATTAAGTGGAACAACTTCTTGCCTCCAGACATTGTAAATGCTCCAACACTGGAAGTTTTTAAGAAGATGTTGGATGGACATTTGACCTCCAAGGTCCCTTCTAACTCTGTTATTCTATTCTATTCTATTCTATTCTATTCTATTCTATTCTATTCTATTCTATTCTATTCTATTCTATTCTATTCTATTCTATTCTATTCTATTCTATTCTACTTGAGGAAGTCACAGAGAAGAGAGGAGCCTCTTCCTAGTGCACGCATGTGCAGAGCTGTCAGAAGGCACAAACAGTTAAAACAAAAGGGACAGCTCAGGAGTAAGGCCTGGAGATGATTGCCCCCTCCCATAAGGCTTAAAAGAGGAGCAAAGGCTCATGGGCCCTTTGCAGAAAAGCAACATTGTTAATTCTGTTCTAATCGGCATCTTAGTTTGATTCTGGACTCTGTGTGGCTTTGCCAAGTAGGTCTTTGGCAGTGTGTCAAGGGAGATAAAGGTGGGTGATTATCCCGAAGGACTTCTCCCAAAGGACTTTTTGTAGCTACTTGGGACTCAGCTGTGAATGAACATAATTCACAGCTGTTACAATAAAAGAGGTTTTTGGGACTACTCCTGTGTTTTAATGACTCAGAAAGCCCAGGTCACAACATCTGCTGAATAAAACTCCGCATTGGCGACAGGAAGGGCATCCGGTCAATAAACACTCTGCTAGCTCCATTCAGTTGCCCGGACTCCACCCCGCAAGGGTTTATGAGGTTGTTAAGACATGATGATGGGGAGGGTGAAAATGGCTTTCCCCACCTCCAGAGGTCCTCCGGAGGCTGGTTTCCCTACATCCGGTGGGCCCAGAAGGCCTGAAAATAAGGTGGCCGGCGCCGGAGCTGATCTCACATGCCCACCGATATGGCTCCGCGTGCCACTGGTTCTCCATCACGGGACTAGATTGTGAATTTTTTTAAAAAAAATACCCTATATTGTTGCTAAGAAAACTATATAGATATGTCTGGGATGTTGAGTTGAACCCAAAGGGACTTTTTGCTGGTGAAGAGCTGTGGAGACCCCTTTTTCTAACCCTCACGGTTATTTTCTTATTTTTTTTCTCCGTCAATGTTACAAGATTCTTCTCCTCCCAAACCCTTCTGAAGCGTGTTTTTTGTTGTCGACTGTTGGGAACAGGTCCAGTTTCCTGCTAACGTGGCCAGCGGTTGCAACACATTTTATATTTAGCTAATACATCAAACCAAGAGGGTTTTGACCTTAATCGAGAGAGTTTTGGCTTCTATCTGCCCTTCTGCGATCAATGGGAAAAGCTGCTTTCTCCCACGCTATTTCAGACGTGCGTGCGTAGCCGTGGTTTGGAGAAAAATTTACATTTCAAACAATACGCTCTTCGTCTTCCCTGTTTTAAAAACAACCTGAGTTGCTTGTGTTGGAAGAAATGTCCATCTGGGATCCGTTCCAAGTAGGGAGAAAGACACCGGAAACATGGTGGCTGATTGGAAAGATTGTTTTTTAATGATGGACAGGACCACGTGGTTTTGAGATCCTGGGCAAAAAAAAGGGCAGAGATGCTGAGAGGGCCTGGGTTTTATGCCCTCTGTTGGGCTTTTGAATTTGAGCTTCTATTCTGATTGGTTCAGAGGTGGGTTTCAGCAGGTTCTGACCAGTTCCGGAGAACCGGTAGCGGAAATTTTGAGTAATTCGGAGAACCAGTAGTAAAAATTCTGACTGGCCCCGCCCCCATCTATTCTCTGCCTCCCGAGTCCCAGCTGATCGGGAGGAAATGGGGATTTTGCAGTATCCTTCCCCTGGAGTTGGGTGGGGATGGAGATTTTACAGTATCCTTCCCCTGCCACGCCCACCAAGCCATGCCACGCCCACCAAGCCACACCCACAGAACCGGTAGTAAAAAATTTTGAAACCCACCACTGGATTGGTTATCAGACTCCCATGGGGCTATGCAGGGGTAATTTTGTAGGTTGTCTTTTGAGTCCCAGGCTTGGTTGAGCCTTGCTGGGTGATGCAATCTCCCCAGGTGCCATGTGGTGAGTTCTGTTGCTTGATGGGTAAGAGGCAGTGGTGGGTTGCCCCCGGTTCGGACCGGTTCCCATGAACCAGTAGTAAAACCCACCTGGCAGGTAGGGCTGAAAAGCTGCATGAGGTAGACAAAAGCAGCAACAGTAACAGAGATGGAAGGGACTTTGAGGTCATCTAGTCCAACCCCCTGCTCACACAGGAGATCGGTACTAGGGATTCGAACCGCCGAACTGCCGACCTTTTCTGATCGACAAAGCTCAGCGTCTTAGCCACTTGAGCCATCTAGTCAGGCCGTCAGCCACCTAGTCAGCAGAGGTAGAGAGAGCAGAGGTAGACAGAAGGAGGAGGAGAAGAAGGGTGTTGTCTTAAGTTCAGGAGAACATGTTGCTGGAGGCCACCAGACAAGGCGTGGAGCAGAAGAGACCACATCTGGGAAGGTTGGGAAGAAATATCCTTCTGGGTTCAGTTCCAAGTGGGGGAAAAGAGACACTGGATTCATGGAAGCTGCTTGGAAAGAAGGTTTATTGATGAACAGGATCACCTGGCTTGAGATCCCGGGCGATCACATGCCTTGGAGATCTTTTTTTTTTTTTAATTTGATGTATATGCCGCCCTTCTCCGGAGACGCAGGATGGCTTACAGTACGTTAAGCAATAGCCTTCATACTTTTGTATATTTTATACAAAGTTAGCTTATTGCCCCCACAAACTGGGTCCTCAATTTACCTACCTTAGAAAGGATGGAAGGCTGAGTTAACCTTGAGCCTGGCAAGATTTGAACTTACTTTAATTGCAGACAGCTGGTGTTAAATTACAGTGCTTAGTCTGCAGAGCTATCCAGGCTCCTTGGGCAAAGAAAGGGCAGAGATGCTGAGGATGCCTGGGTTTTATGCCCTCTGTTGGGCATTGAATTTGAGCTTGTATTCTGATTGGTTGTCAGACTCCCATGGGGTCATGCAGGGGTAACTTTGTAGGTTGTCTGTGTCTCAGGCTTGGTTGACTCGTGCTGGGTGATGATGTAATGAAAGGGCTTTGGGCAATTCCTCCTATGGCTCTGCTTGAAGGAGGTAGATCTTTGTTATGTAGAATAGACTGGCCTTAACGGCCCATGGACAAAGATCGGGGGCGGGGGAGCTGAGTTTCTGCCTCCCTTTTAGGGGAAATATTCTGCCCTTTTAATATTTCCTAAAATCTCTCATTTTCCTAGGACAGGGGTGGGTGCTAACTTCCTACAGGAGAGCCAAAAGTCAGAGGAACTGCTGCCAAGAAGGTCTCCCAAGGCAGCTGAAGCCAGAGAAGGAAGGTCAACAGGGGAAAAAAAAAAAACAACTTCAGAAGTTGGCATAACGCAGGAGTTCCAGGTGGTTTAAGGAGTTGGAAAACTGGCCATAAAAACATCGAGAGAAGAAACACCCAGGCATTTTAAAAGCCAGTGGGTGGAAGGAGGGAGAAACAAGCAGTGAGGTGTTTTATTTTATATGCAGAGTAGTAAAAAATTAAGTCGTTTAACTAAGTTGCTAGAGTATATATTTGTGCTTAGTTCCTATAGTGTTTGTGTTTCTTTGTGTCAGGGTGGTTGACTCCCGGCAACGGCCTGAACAAGTCGCTGCAGTTTTTTTTGGCAAGAGTTCACAAGTGGTTTGTTGTTGTGCCAGTCACTCTTTCTCAGCCCTAGGAAGAAGGCAGTGGCAAAGCATGATATATATATATAGATGATAGATAGATGATAGATAGATATAATGTTAAATGGATAGATGATAGACAATGCATAGATAGATAGATAGATAGATAGATAGATAGATAGATAGACAGACAGATAGATGATAGATATAGTTAAATGGATAGATGATAGACAATGCATAGATAGATGATAGATAGATAGATGATAGATAGAGTTAGATAAATAAATAGATAGATGATAGATAGATAGATGATAGATAGAGTTAGATAAATAAATAGATAGATGATAGATAGATAGATGATAGATAGTTAAATGGATAGATGATAGATAGTTAAATGGATAGATGATAGACAATGCATAGATAGATGATAGATAGATAGATAGAGATAGATAAATAGATAGATGATAGATGATAGATAGATAGATAGATAGATAGATAGATAGATAGATAAACAGATAGATGATAGACGATGCATAGATAGATAGATGATAGATAATGTTAAATGGATACATGATAGACGATGCATAGATAGGTGATAGATAGATAGATAGATAGATAGATAGATAGATAGATAGAGATGATAGAGATAGATAAATAGATAGATGATAGATAGATGATAGATAGAGATAATGTTCGATAGATAGAAAGATAGATAGATGGATGGATGGATGGCTGGCTGGCTGGATGATGGCTGGCTGGATAGATAGATAGATAGATAGATAGATAGATAGATAGATAGCTGGATGATGGCTGGCTGGATAGATAGATAGATAGATAGATAGATAGATAGATAGATAGATAGCTGATGGCTGGATAGATAGATAGATAGATAGATAGATAGATAGATAGATAGATAGCTGGATGATGGCTGGCTGGATAGATAGATAGATAGATAGATAGATAGATAGATAGATAGATAGCTGGATGATGGCTGGCTGGATAGATAGATAGATAGATAGATAGATAGATAGATAGATAGCTGGATGATGGCTGGCTGGATAGATAGATAGATAGATAGATAGATAGCTGATGGCTGGATAGATAGATAGATAGATAGATAGATAGATAGATAGATAGATAGCTGGATGATGGCTGGCTGGATAGATAGATAGATAGATAGATAGATAGATACATAGATAGATAGATAGCTGGATGATGGCTGGCTGGATAGATAGATAGATAGATAGATAGATAGATAGATAGCTGGATGATGGCTGGATGATGGCTGGATGAATAGATAGATAGATAATAAATAATAAATGGATGGATGGATAGTTGGAGATGAAAGAGAGAGGGAGGGAGGGAGGGAGGGAAGAAAAAAGTTGTAATGTGGGGCCAAACTCACTGGACCAATGTCTCACTTAACAACAAAAACTTTGGCCTCAATTAGTGTCGTAAGCTAGCCATACAAAGAACTTTTTACCGGTGCAACGTTTGCTCGCTTGTTGAGGTTGCTCTGCTTCATTGCCTTTCCTGTTAATCTTTAACATTAAAAAAAAAAAAAAAAACGCCAACTTGCTTTCCAGAGAGAAAGTCCTTCTGGGTTTTTGAAAAAGTTATTTTTTTCTTTTTTCATTTTTGCCAAGAAAAACCACATTCAGCAGGGAAGGTCTGGTCTGAGGTTGAATTACTTATGCACAGGTGAGGTATGACAGTTGTCCTTGTCACCTGGGTAAATAGGTTGGTGTTATAGGCCAACTTAGACGTATCTTTATTTTTAGGAAATAAACAGACCAGGAGGCGGGGACAGAATAATAATAAAAAAAGGCTAAAATGGCAGCCAAAACTGTACCAAGCCAATTGAAACAATATATGGTTATGATTTATAAACAAAAATTACTTAATTAGTGTTATATAAATGGTACGATTTAATAGATAGAATTTGGGATAATTGGGAAATTGCATTAAATAGCATTATTTGAATTAAGAACTACGTTTAAATGTTAAATTGTTATATTTTTAAGATTAAAGATAAGATTTCAATCTGATAAAGTAATAATGGAATAAGGACTTAATGAGTATCATGAAATATAAATACGTTTGAACTGTACTGAAATGTCTTATGAGCTATTAATTGAATTAAGATTTAAGGTGGGTTAATAGAAGGGTAATTGTTTTGATTAAGTAAATATGTGTTAATTTTTTTAAAGATGGTATTAGTTGAATATGTGATTTAAGGTTAAGAAATAAGTGTTATGGCAAAATAGAGTAGATAAAATTGTGTTAAAGATGACAAAAAATGGAACAAAAGCTCTGTTCTGAAAAGATGTAATTTGTATGTTTGGGGGAAAAAAAACTTTTTTGCAAAAAAAAAAAAAAAAAACTGTACCAAGCCCCGCCCCCTTTTTAAAGCCATAGTGTCTCCTCCAGAACCCGCCAAGAATAGAAAATGTCTCACAACTCAGCATTCACAACAGAGATTTTCCAAGCTTCCCCTGTTTGCCTTTGGGCTGATTCGTGCCTTAGAAAACAACTTCTTTGCCAACTCTGTAGTTAACTTTCATTTAGTCCAATTAGCCATACATTTTTAAAAATATACCAGCTCCCCAATTTGCATGCTGCATTTTTTATGTAGGTGGTGGTGTGGATTAAATCTCATGCTTAAATTATTATTTCTAGTCCAGCCCTTTGCTCAGGCAGGAGACTCTGTATCATTCCTGACAAATGGCTGTGCAGTCTTTTCTTTTTTTTTCTCTCTTTCTTTTTATTGAATTTGTATACCGCCCTACTCCCGAAGGACTCAGGGCGGTGAACAGCCATAGAATAAAACATATAAATACAAAATTTAAAATAAAATAAAACGAATTAAATAATTTGGCTGAACAAATTTAAAACCCCAATAATTTAAAACCAAATTTAAAATTTCCATTTAAAAAGGGGAAAAGATTTAGGTCAGGGCAGCTTGATGAAATAAGAACGTCTTGAGTGCGCGATGGAAGGTACGCAGATCAGGGATCCTCTGTATCTCCGGGGGAAGCTCATTCCAGATCGTAGGTGCCCCCACAGAGAAGGCTCTCCCCCTGGGGGCTGCCAGTCAACATTGTTTGGCCGACGGCACCCGGAGGAGCCCCTCTCTATGGGAGCGTACTGGTCGGTGGGAGGCTATTGGTGGTAGCAGGCGGCCCCGTAGATAACCAGGTCCTAAGCCATGGAGCGCTCTAAAGGTGATAACCAAAACCTTGAAGTGCACTCGGAAGACCACCGGGAGCCAGTGCAGCTCGCGCAGGAGAGGTGTTACATGGGAGCGCCACGTCGCTCCCGTCACCACCCGTGCGGCCGCACTCTGCGCCAGTTGGAGCCTCCGGGTGCTCCTCAAGGGGAGCCCCATGTAGAGAGCGTTACAATAGTCCAGACAGGAGGTGACGAGGGCATGAGTGACCGTGCGTAAGGAGTCCCGATCTAGAAAGGGACGTAACTGGCGAATCAGGCGAACCTGATGAAAAATCCTCCCGGTCACGGCCGTCAAGTGCTCTTCTAAAGACAGCCGTGAATCCAGGAGGACACCCAAGTTGCGAGCCCTCTCTGTGGGGGCCAATGATTCGCCCCCAATAGTCAGCAATGGCACCAGCTGACTATATCGGGACGTCGGAAACCACAGCCACTCGATCTCGGATGGGTTGAGCCTGAGCCTGTTTCTCTTAAAAACCTCCACAACTTCTGGTGGCAAGCTGTCCCGCTGGTTAATTGTCTTCACTGTCAGGAAATTTCTCCTTAGTTCTAGGTTGCTTCTCTCCTTGATCAGTGTCGATCCATTATTCCTTGTCTGGCCTTCAGGTGCTTTGGAGAATAGGTTGACCCCTTCCTCTCTGTAGCAGCCCTTCAAATATTGGAAGACTGCTATCCTGTCACTCCTGGTCCTTCTCTTCCGTAGACTAGACATGCCCCGTTCCTGCAACCGTTCTTCATATGTCTCCAGTCCCCTAATCATCTTTGTTGCTCTTCTCTGCACTCTTTCTAGAGTCTCACCATCTTTTCTTCTATTGTGGTGACCAAAACTGGATGCAATGATGGATATACAGAAGCTGGAACTTTATATTATTGGGTCCCACAACCTTAGAGTAATAGAGTTGGAAGGGATCTTGGAGATCTTCTAGTCTATCCAACCCAAACTCATCTTGAGGCTAGGAATCCTCATACCATCGCTGACAAATGGCTGTCTAACTTAGTTTGAAGTCTTTGATGGAGCATCAAGGACACCAGGAGGCAGGCTATTCCACAGTTTAATATTTTTACAGTCAGGAAATTCCTCTTTATTTATAGTGTGGGTCTTCTTCTGTAAAGCTACCTTAGATTGGTTCTTCTCATGCTTTGAGTGCTCTAGATAATAAATCCATACTTTCCTCCCTCTGCCAACCCTTGAAGCACTGCCTTGATAGAACAACAGAGTTGGAAGGAACCTTGGAGGTCTTCTAGTCCAACCCCCTGTTCAGGCAGGAAGCCCTGGCCTATGCCATTCCAGACAAATGGCTGTCCAGTCTCTTCTTCAAAATTTCCAGTGTTGGAGCACCCACAACTTCTGGTGGCAAGCTGTTCCACTGGTTAATTGTTCTCACTGCCGGGAAATTCCTCCTTAATTCCAGGTTGCTTCTCTCCTTGATTAATTTCTATCCGTTGCTTCTAGTTCTGTCTTCAGGTGCTTTGGAGAATAGGTTGACTCCCCCTCTTCTTTGGGGCAGCCCCTCAAATATTTGAAACCCTGCTATCATATCCCCCCTAGTCCTTCTTTTCTAGACTAGACATACCCAATTCCTGCAACTATTCTTCATATGTTTTATTCTCAAGCCCCCTAATCCTCTTTGTTGCTCTTCTCTGCACTCTTTCCAAATATTTTATTCACAATATTTGCAAATCAATATATTAAGGTACCGAGAATTATGGGTTGGCCAATGAATCAATATATTGAGGTATTGAGAATTATGGGCTGGCCAATGAATCAATATATTAAGGTACCGAGAATTATGGGTTGGCCAATGAATTAATCTATTAAGGTATCGAGAATTATGGGTTGGCCAATGAATCAATATATTGAGGTATCGTGAATTATGGGTTGGCCAATGAATCAATATATTGAGGTATCAAGAATTATCAGTTGGCCAATGGAATCAATATATTAAGGTATCAAGAATTACGGGTTGGTCAATGGAATCAATATATTAAGGTATCAAGAATTATCAGTTGGCCAATGGAATCAATATATTAAGGTATCAAGAATTATGGGTTGGCCAATGAATCAATATATTAAGGTATCGAGAATTATGGCCAATGAATCAATATATTAAGGTATCGAGAATTATCAGTTGGCCAATGAATCAATCTATTAAGGTATCGAGAATTATCAGTTGGCCAATGAATCAATATATTAAGGTATCGAGAATTATGGGTTGGCCAATGGAATCAATATATTAAGGTATCAAGAATTATGGGTTGGTCAACAGAATCAATCTATTAAGGTATCGAGAATTATGGGTTGGCCAATGGAATCAATATATTAAGGTATCAAGAATTATATTAAGGTATCAAGAATTATGGGTTGGCCAATGGAATCAATATATTAAGGTATCAAGAATTATATTAAGGTATCACGAATTATGGGTTGACCAACGAATCAATCTATTAAGGTATTGAGAATTATGGGTTGGCCAATGAATCAATATGTTGAGGTATCGAGAATTATGGGTTGGCCAATGCAAAGAACTGTGTGTGTGTGTGTGTGTGTGTGTGTGTGTGTGTGCAGAAACCTGGAACGCAAGTCCAGAAAAATAAGACTCTCATCGTCCCCCCTTCCCTCCCCACCCAGCAGGAGGAGACCTCCCCTCCCCTCCCCTCCGCCCCCCCCTCCCCGCCCGCATCCTGCCTTCTTCCTCGATCTCTCGTGGGGCCGCCCCCACTTCCCTTCCGACGCCTGCGATTGGTCGGGGCGGGCCTAGAGAGAGAGGGGGGTGGGGGTGGGGGAGGGCAGGAAAGCCCCTCCCTCCAGCAGCTTCAATGGGGAAAGTCGCTTGTAGAAGACTTTCAGTTTGTCTGCGGAGGAAACCGTGGCACCATCCGAGGGAGGGAAGGAAGGAAGGAGACCCCGGACCCCGACGGGGCTGGACAGAGACAAGCCCCCCCCTCATTCCCATCCCCAACCCTCCGGCCACTGAGCCAAAGCCGCGGAGAGGATCGCAAAAAAGGGTCGGCCAAGGGGAAAGGACAGAAGGTGGAACCGGAGTGACTTCGGATTAAAAGGGAGTCCGGAATAGGATTTGCAAAGCGGACGGGTTTTTTTGACAGCCGGCAAAAAGCCCAGCTGGCGCATCTCTCACCTGTCCTGCCTTACCTGGAGCCCCCTTGGGTGGGTGGGTGGGGGGGAAGAGGAGGAGGAGGAGAAGAGGAAGAAGAGGAAGAAGAGAAAAAAAAATGAGCCAGCATGTCTGATAAAATGTCCAGCTTTCTCTACATCGGCGATGTGGTCTCGCTTTACGCCGAGGGCTCGGTCAACGGCTTCATCAGCACCTTGGGGTAGGTGAGGCGCTGGGGTGGGGGTGGGGGGCGGCGTTGGTGCCCGATCCTCCGCTCGCTTTCGCTTCTCGGAGTCGGGCTTGCAAGAAGAGGAAGAGCGGGGAAGTTTGGGGGAAGGAGAGAGAGAGAGAGAAAAGTGCCCCGTACAGGAAACAAGAGCTGTCAAAACAGCAGGTCGCTAAACGAGGCTGGGGAAGGCAACGTTGCAAGACTCCCCTTCCCTTCCCTTCCCTTCCCTTCCCTTCCCTTCCCTTCCCTTCCAGCTGCTCCGCTGGACAATTGGCCCGGTGGAACGACTTGCCTCTAGAAATCGTGGGGAATGCTCCCCAACCTTGGAAGGTTTTTAAAATTTTTATATATAAGACCAGGTCCGGAAGAGTATATAAGGGGAGTGGGTGGGGGGTGTCTCCTGGTTGAGTAGAGGGTTGGACTAGAAGACCTCTAAAGGTCCCTTCCGATGCTCTTCTTCTTCTTCTCTCTTAGGGACCCTCCCGCCATCCTCTGCCGTTCTGACAGCGCTCGGCTTAGCTCCGGCTTTTGACAGAGTCTCCCCTCCACGTGCGCGCGGGGGAGGAGGGGGGGAAAAAGGGAAAGTTGGGGTGCCCAGATCAGAGCCCCCAATTGGGCTTCCCGGCCCTTCAACACCCCCCACCCCACCAGGAGTCTGGGAGGGGGGGGTTCCGGGTGTCGAACTCAGGCTGACTTTGTGGTGGAGGTCCCTGCAAAAGTGGATGCCATGTGTTCTGACTTTGCGCCGGAGGTGGCTTGGCGTGGCAGGAAGTTCCGCAGGTTGTTGGGCTCTGGTCTGTACTCCCCCACCTGGCCCAGATGGGAGGCAGGTGGGGGGTGGGAGCCGCCCCTCCCTCGACTCTGGGTCCTTCTCGATGGATGCCTGTTTGGGGGAGCGGGAGGGGGGGCTTAGACAGAAGAGGAGAGCAGGAGAAGAGGCAAGCAAGGGGTAGGAGATCCTTCAAGAGAGATCCAGCCAGCCTAAGGACGAAGGACAGATTTCCTGGAAATTTCCTGCTCTCTGGGCTTGGTGGTTTTCTTCCAGATGTTTTATTAGCCAACTAAGCAACACCATCAGTGCTAGAAGGGAGAGGGGTTTGCAAGGAGGAGGAGGAGGAGAGAGAAGAGGAGGAAGAGGAGGAGGAAGAGGAGGAGGAGGAGGAGGAGGAGAGAGAAAGAGGAGGAAGAGGAGGAGGAGGAGGAGGAGGAGGAGGAGGAGGAGGAGAGAGAAGAGGAGGAAGAGGAGGAGGAAGAGGAGGAAGAGGAGGAGGAGGAGGAGAGAGAAGAGGAGGAAGAGGAGGAGGAAGAGGAGGAAGAGGAGGAGGAGGAGAAGAGAGAAGAGGAGGAAGAGGAGGAGGAGGAGGAAGAGGAGGAGGAGGGGAAGAGAGAAGAGGAGGAAGAGGAGGAGGAAGAGGAGGAAGAGGAGGAGGAGGGGAAGAGAGAAGAGGAGGAAGAGGAGGAGGAAGAGGAGGAAGAGGAGGAGGAGGGGAAGAGAGAAGAGGAGGAAGAGGAGGAGGAAGAGGAGGAGGAGGAGAAGAGAGAAGAGGAGAAGAGAGAAGAGGAGGAAGAGGAGGAGGAAGAGGAGGAGGAGAAGAGAGAAGAGGAGGAGGAGGAGGAGGAAGAGGAGGAGGAAGAGGAGGAAGAGGAGAACTACTGTAGGGGTCCTTGATACTCTCTGAGCTTGGTTGTTTTCTTGCAGACGTTTCAATAGCCAACTAAGTAACACCATCAGTGCTAGAGGGAGAGGGATTTGCAAGGAGGAGGAAGAGGAGGAGGAGGACTACTGTGGGGGTCCTTGATACTCTCTGAGCTTGGTTGTTTTCTTGCAGACGTTTCATGACCCAATTAGGTAACATCATCAGTGCTAGAAGGGAGAGGGATTTGCAGGGGGGAGGAGGAGGAAGAGGAGGAAGAGGAGGAAGAGAGGAGGAGGAGGAGGAGGAGGAAGATTATGGGGTCCTTGGTGTCCTCTGAGCTTGAGGGGCTGCCCCAGAGAGGAGGAGGAGGACAACCTATTCTCCAAAGCACCCGAAGGCCGAGACAAGGAACAATGGATGGAAACCGATCAAGGAGAGATTCAACCTAGAAACAAGGAGAAATTTACTGACGGAACAATTAACCAGGGGAACATCTTGCCACCAGAATTTGTGGGTGCTCCAACACTGGAGGCTTTCCAAGAAGAGATTGGACTGCCATCTGTCAGAAACGGTGTAGGGCCTCCTGCTTGGGCGGGGGGTTGGACTAGATGACCTCCAAGGTCCCTTCAAACTCTGTTAATCTGTTAAGTATCCATTAATTGAGACGCCTGGTTCCATGGTGAAGCGCCATTTGTCTGAGATGGTACAGGGTTTCCTGCTCGAGCAGGGGGTTGGACTAGATGACCTCCAAGGTCCCTTCCAGCCCTATGTTTCTATGAACTTGGTCCTGGGGTTAGAATCGAAAGACCACCAATGTTGCGCTCAATTGTGGCCATAAGTCAAGGACTACCTGTAGAGGATGGATTCCCCCCCCCCATCTAAGAAATCCAAGCGATCATTCATAATATTGTGACATGGGAACAAACCTCAGATTTTTCACTCCCCTGAAGCAAGCTCTCTTAAAAAGAGAATTTCTTCTCTTCCAAACTTTGTCCTTTTTCTTCTCTCCCGGCTTTTAAACCAGCCTTGGAGGGATCCACAGGACGATTTAAAGATTGGCCCCGCAGAGTTGGAAGGGACCTTGGAGGTCTTCTAGTCCAACCCCCTCTATTCAGGCAGGAGGCTTTATATCAGGGGTGAAATGTAAAACCCCCAGAGATACGTACAATACCAGACCTCCGGACTTTTCGTCGGGCCCTGAAAACTTATTTATTTCACCTAACCAGGCTGGCTTGATCCCATTGTTTTGGTTAAATTAATTGATTTTAATTGGGTTGTTTTAAATTGCGGCCAAAAATATTTAATCATTTTTAAACTGTTTTCAAATTTTGTATGTTCTCATTTTATTCTGGCTGTTCACCGCCCTGAGTCCTGCTGGAGAAGGGCGGTATACAAATTGAAACAAATAAATAAATAAATAAAATTTATTACTACTGGCTCTGTGGGCGTGGCTTGGTGGTGGTGGGGGTCATGTGACTGGATTGGCATGGCCAATTTTTTTTTTAAAAAAAAACTTTTCAAAGCATTTTTTCTAATGCTTTGAAAAGCCTCTGCTGATCAGGCAACTCAGCTGGGATCGTCAGAGGCTTTTAAAGGCATTTGTTTTTTCTTCGGCCAAAGAGGTTGCAGAAAAAAATGCTTTTAATAGAGTCTGACGATCCCAGCTGAGCCATGCGGTCATCATCAGAGGCTTTTTAAAAAAACTTTTAAAAGCATTTTTTCGTCGGAAGAGTTTGTAGAAAAAATGCTTTTAAAAGTTTTTTTAAAAAAAGCCTCTGATGATTGTGGGGCTCAGCTGGGCATGGTGTGGGGGGCGCAGGGAATTTTGCTACCGGTTCTCCGAACCACCCGCCCCCCATCACTACCGGATCGGGCGATCCGGTCCGAACCGGGAGCATTTCACCCCTGCCTTATATACCATTTCAGACAAATGGCTGTCCAATCTCTTCTTAAAAACTTCCAGTCCTGGAGCATTTACAACTTTGGCTTTGAAGAATCCTGCTCTGGCAGGATTAAAATAATTTTAAAAAAAATAATAATTAAAAAAATTAATTTAAAAGAAAAATACTCCTTCAATCTTTTCCAACTGTTTAGTCTCCAG
This sequence comes from Pantherophis guttatus, assembly GCF_059756535.1. Classification (NCBI taxonomy): domain Eukaryota; kingdom Metazoa; phylum Chordata; class Lepidosauria; order Squamata; family Colubridae; genus Pantherophis; species Pantherophis guttatus. The sequence continues at coordinate 90,680,758 of NC_142069.1, forward strand.
AATTGCAACCTGGAGGTGTCAGTTTAGGAGAGGAGCTTTGCAAAGGGTTTGTGCGTTTTGTGTTTGTGCGGTACGATAGGCTGCTAAAGGCCCCACTCGGACACAATCCGCTTGTCACAGGTTTACGATGCGATTATCGGAGTTATCAAAGTCAAAAATCTGATTGGAGGGGAAAACCAATTTCGGGGGTGAGTCATTCCAGGGTGAGAATCGCTGCGAAGCTTCGGATGTGTGTAGTTGTGTCAGTCGGTGCTCTGAGTTGTGATTTGTGATAAGCTCGGGTTTTTTCCGAATTCTGCTGGAGTCAGAGTGAGCGAGCCAGCTTCATCCAGCATGGAAATTAACTTTTCTCGTTTCCAGGAAGAAAGTAGCTAATTAATTAAACTAGGAGTTGCTTTCTCTCTCTCTCTCTTTTTTTTAAAAAAACAAGTTTTATTGGGTTTTTTTCCGCCCCCCACATTCGTCCGCATCTTTTTTTTAAAACAGAGTATTGGCCATACCTCATACAATTTATCAAATTCAAATACATTTTACTCAATTACAATTTTTGCCACAATTTCCTTTTTCCCTTTTTTTAAAAAAATCATATCTCAACATTTCTTTGCTTACTTATATAAACAGCATCTTCATTCGCCCTCAAATTCTAGTGTTCCCGCTTATTCATATTTATTCTCTTTTGTTTTTTTAACCATTCATTCTTTATCTTAGTATATTTATATATGTTCGGGGCTGCCTTTCTTCCATTTCATCTTTTTTGTTGTACAGCAATCTTTCTTCTCAATCCTGCCATCTCTCTCTCTCTTCTTTCCTTCTTACTTTCTTTTTCCCTCCTCTCCTCCTCTTCTCTACTTCCCCTTCCTTTCTCCTTCTCCTCCTTTCTTCCCCCCTATCTGGCCATCTCTCCTCCTCTAATTTCCCCTCTCTTCCTTCCTCCCCTCTCTTCCATCCCTCTCTTCTTCTCTTCTCTTCCATCTCTCTACTCTCTACTCCTCTTTCATCTCTCTCTATTGCTGTATCCATTTTCAATTTAATATTTTCTACGACGGTGTCCAGGCAATAGGGGGTTGCTTTCTCGATGGAGGAGAGCTGGGCCTCGGCTTACGACCACATTTGAGCCTAAAATTTCTGTCACTAAGCAAGACAGTTGTGAAGGGGAGCTCTGACCCAGTGGTTAAGGGAAACATTGCCGTCATTAAGTTAGTCACACAGTTGTTAAATGAATCTGGCTTCGTTGTTGACTTTGATTGGCCGAAAGTCAGAAAAGGGGATCCTGTGACCCCAGGGCAGTGCTACCGTCATAAATATGAGTCGGTTTCCAAGCGTCTGAATTTTGGTCACCTGACCACCGAGGTGGTGTTATGGTCATAAGTGTGAAAAATAAGTCGTAAGTCGCTTTTTTTCAATACCGTAGTAACTTTGAAGAGTCACTAAGTGAATTGTTGTAAATCAAGGATTACCTGTATGTACTGACATTCAGATGTGGCTGTCGCTTTCTGCTCCAAATGGCTGGCTAGCTTAAATATTTGCCTTCAGAAGGATGCAATAATACTGGAAGTTTTTAAGAAGAGATTGGACAACCGTTTGTCTGAAATAGGGTTTCCTCCCTAAGCAGGGGGTTGGACTAGAAGACCTCCAAGGTCCCTTCCACGCAGTGCCGTCTCTGATGGCACGCGAGACGTCACCCCGGTTCAGCTCTGCCGCGCATGTGCACATGCCTCTCGCTGGTGAGCTGGTCTTGCAGGGGGGTGGGATGTGTGCAGGAGGGGCCTATGTGCGCGTGCCCGGAGGGCACACGCGCATTGCATTTTGGGGATTTGGATGTGCTTTGGGCACTCGGTCCGGAAAAGGTTAGCCATCACTGTCCTATTCTGTTCTGTTCTGTTCTGTTCTGTTATTCTACTCTACTCTACTCTATTCTTATTTTCTATTCTGTTCTGTTCTGTTCTGTTCTGTTCTGTTATTCTACTCTACTCTACTCTACTCTACTCTACTCTACTCTACTCTACTCTACTCTACTCTACTCTACTCTACTCTAGTCCAGTCCAGTCCAGTCCAGTCCAGTCCTGTCCTGTCCTGTCCTGTCCTGTCCCGTTCTATTCCATTCCTTCGTTCCATTCCATTCTGTTCCATTCCATTCTATTGTTCTGTTCCGTTCGATTCTGATTCTGATTCTGATTCTAATTCTGATTCTGATTCTGATTCTGATTCTGATTCTGATTCTTCTAATCCTAATCCTGATCCTGATCCTGATCCTGATCCTGATCCTATTGCACATGGTGTGCTCCAGGATAGCTTACATATGCAGCAGCAGCAGCTGAGCTATCAAAGGTTTCCTTTAAAACTTCAAGGTGATTTCCCCCCCTGCAAATCTGTCCTTTTGTCAAAGTAAACACGATTATCAGAGAGAAAGTGGAGGCCAGCTTTCTCTCTAGCTGGGAAACCGTGGACTTTCTTTTTTTTTTTTTTTTTTTTTGAATTTTTCTTCCCCAGCCCTAGACACCTTTTGCGAAATGTTTGCAGGCCGTGATAATAACGGGAACCTTCCTGAGTTAGTGGGTGTGACTTTTGGGAGATCTCTTGCTCTGTTATCGCCTTTGTGTTCAGTTTATGGTTTGTTTCGCATCGGTTGTTAAATGAATCGGAACCGGCTAGATTCGCACAACCTGGAAGCAATGAATGACTTCATACTGAACCTGGGGTTCGTATATCCCGCTAAGCCAAGATTAAACCAAGATCATCTTGTCTTAGCAGAAAGTGTGAAGTTGACCGCCATTTAGCACACAACGGACAACAATTGCTAAATCTAGACTGGTGTTTCTCAAACTTGGAAACTTTAAGATCAATTTTAATTAAATTAAATTAAATTAAATTAAATTAAATTAAATTAAATTAAATTAAATTAAATTAAATTAAATTAAATTAAATTAAATTAAATTAAATTAAATTAAATGTCAGTCAGGAAGCTGTGAGTTGGATCCTAGGTAGAGGCAGATATTTCTCTCTCTGGGCACAATGAGAATATATCTGATGAATAGAATAGGATAGGATAGGATAGGATAGGATAGAATAGAATAGAATAGAATAGAATAGAATAGAATAGAATAGAATAGAATAGAATAGAACAACTTTATTGTCACTTTGAATGTACACCAATTGGCATACATTAAAAAATTTCATTGCATACAGCTCTTCAAAAAGTCACCACCTCCAATTTCACCGCAACTACATAAATATGACAAAATAAATAAATACATACATACATACATACATACAAAATTATGTATATACCAACATATATTATATGACACAGAGAAACAAGATTACAAGAAACAACATAGTCTAATTATACATGTACATGGCGAGAAAAACGAATCTTGCAAGTTTACCAGACGGATGGCGTAGGGAACAAGGCTGTTACAGAACCGGCTAGTCCTGCTCGAAATACTTCGAAATCTCTTCCCTTTCACAGACCATGAAGTGGGTGCGTGGGCTCTCTAACAAGGCTTTGAGCGCTAAGCACATAGCGCATATAAGCAGTATCCTGAATAAAGGGAAGCGAGCTTCCTATGATCTTCTCCGCTGTCCTCACCACTCTCTGTAGGGACTTTCTATCTGAGGCGATGCGGCCACCAAACCAGACAGTGATGCAGTTTGTTAAAATGCTCTCCATCGTGCCTCTGTAAAAAGTGGCCAGGACAGTAGGAGAAAGATGTGTTCTGATTCTAACAAAATATAGAATTTTTAATAATCTGATTGAGGGAAAGTTCGCCTGTTCTTTGTAGGCTAGGTCAGGAAACACTTGATTGGGCCGGTGGAATTCTGTTGTTGCGATGTATAACGACAATCTCTTAAACGCTTGACAAAAATAAACTTTGTAGATAGCATTGTTCCGTGCAAGCTTTGAAGTGTCTCTTTAAAAAATGCATTTTGACTTGGAAACAATCCAAGTCATTGAACATGGTAGATTACAGGTAGATCTCGACTTACAACCCCAATGAAACCGTAAAATTTCTGCTGCTAAGTGAAACATTGGTTGAGTGAATTTTGCACTGTTTTATGACCTGCCTTGCCACAGTTGTTAAGTGAATCACTGCAGTTGGGAACTGAGTCACACAGTTGTTAAGTGAATCTGACTTCCCCATTGCTTGTCAGAAGGAGGATCGTGCGGCCCCGGGATTCGGCAACCGTCATAAATATGAGTCAGCCGTCAAGCATCCGAAATTTGATCATGCGACCACGGGGAGGCTGCAAAGTGGTCGTAAGTGTGAACAATGGTCATAAGTCACTTTTTTCTCTGCCTCTGTAACTCCGAATGGTACTAAATGAACTATTGTAAATCAAGGACTATCTACACTCTCAAGAAAATATTCCAAGGACTGCATTGCACTCAAATTTGATTCTTTTATTTGAAATTCTGCCTTAAGCGGCACAATGGCGCAATTGATTTATTCTTATGCAATAAAATATAATTATTTTGAAAGCAGTAATAGCGACCACATTCCTTTAACGAGAGAAAGAATTCGACGTAATTGCACGGGGTTGATAAACTTCTGAAAGCCGCTCAACCTGTAAACTCTGGTTTGAACAGATTTGACTGAAATCGATGACAATTCTAGGAAAAGTAATTTTACCCTTATTTTTTTTTTTTTTACAATCCTTATCTGATTAAACCCTACTGTGCTAAGAGTGTTAAACTACATGTCAAACCTGATTTTAATGGCCTATAAAGAGAACGCAGCCCCTTCATAAATCCACTTAGTGACAGCTTAATTTTGCTTAAAAGGATCTTCTTTAGAGCATTTTTTGGGGGAAAGATTTCACATCCCTTTTTTTTTAAAAAAAAATGGAACTTGCACACAATGCATGAATGAAACACGGGTGATTAATGAATACCACGATGACAAAAATAAGGATAGAGTTTTATGTGTCAGAGATCCTTTTTTTTTTTTCACGGACAAATGCTATGCTAGTTGCAATTTTTTTAAAAAAATTTATTTAAATTTGATTTATATGCCGCCCTTCTCCGGAGACTCAGGGCAGCTTACAATGCGTTAAGCAATAGCCTTCATCCTTTTGTATATTTTATACAAAGTCAGCTTATTGCCCCCACAAACTGGGTCCTCATTTTACCTACCTTAGAAAGGATGGAAGGCTGAGTCAACCTTGAGCCTGGCGAGATTCGAACCTGCAGAAATTGCAGGCAGCTGTGTTAATAACAGGGTGCATTAAACCACTGTACTACCAAGGCCCTCTTTTCCTTTCTTACATGTCAGGGGTGTCAAATGCATGTCGTCACGGCGTCCTCATGTGACGTATCGGGACATTTCCCACCCCCCCTTCGCTAAACTGGGCGGGGGTGGGGTCAGCATGTGACGCATCCAGCCCGCGAGCCGTGAATTTGACAGCCCTGAAATATGTAGATCGTCTTTGAGTTACAACTATTAATTTTGAGTGACCGCTCAATGTTACAACAGCGCTGGAAAAAGTGTTGCATTTTTCACATTTAGGACCATTGCAGCGTCCCCGTGGTCACGTGATCAAAATTCAGAGGCTTGGAAACTGACCGGTATTCATGCCTGTTGCATTCTGTCCTGGGTCACATGATCCCCTTTTGTGACGACCTGGCGAGCAAAGTCGATGGGGAAACCAGATTCATTTAACACAACCATATTCCTGGCTTAACCGCTACAGCGATTCACTTAACAACAGTGGCACGAAAGGTCGTAAAACGGGGCAGAACTCACTGAGCAGCTGCCTCGCTTAGCCATCGAAATTTTGGGGTCCCTTGTGGTCGTAAATCGAGGACAATCTGTGTATTGCATCTTATCAAAACCAGGGCTGTAATTTCCTGGATAAAAACTGCAGGAAAAACTGTACAGTAGTGGCCAAAATTGTGGAAACCTTTTTGGGAAAAGTGTATTTTTGAGGTTTGATGGCTAATAACACCACTTTTTTTTTTTTTGGAGTTTCAAGATAATCCTATTCCACTGCTGGGAATAGCCCAGACCTTCACCCAATTGAAAATCTATGGAGCCGACTAAAGAAATTTGTTAGTCAGAAGCCACCCAGCAATAAAACCCAGTTAATAGAAGCCATCATTCAATCTTGGTTTCACATGATAACAGCTGCAGAACTCAAAGATTTGGTTCACTCCATGGGAAGAGGTTGTAAGGCCGTCATTCACACTAAAGGTTACCCAATTTAGGATTAACTGACATAGGGATTATTTTTGTATATTTTGTTTTTTTCTATGGTGATAATTTTTGTATCTCTCGTTTTTTCTACGTGTTTCACTTTCCTTCCTTATATTGTAACTGCTATTCTAATCGCAAATCCTTCATAAAAGTTATTGCATCACATTCTTGATTAAATTATCTTTCCATTGATATATAATTATATGGTACTACTCCCCAAAAAAGTGGCGTTATTAGCAGTGGTGAAATCCAATTTATTTTACTACTGGTTCTGTGGCCGTGGCTTGTTGGGCATGGCAGGGGAAGGATACTGCAAAATCCCCATTCCCTCCCCACTCTGGGGCCAGCCCGAGGTGGTATTTGCCAGTTCTCCAAACTACTCCAAATTTCCACTACCGGTTCTCCAGAACCTGTCAGAACCTGCTGGATTTCACCCCTGTTTATTAGCTAGTTTTAGAAAATATACCTTTTCCCAAAAGGTTTCCACACTTTTGGCCACTACTGTAGTTGCAAACTTTTATGAATCTGGCACCGTCGCAGAGACAGAGAAAAAGCTCTTTCTTTTTCCTACACTCGGTGGAAAACTTTCCAAAGGTTCTTAAGATTTTATCCTCCAGCCCAAAGCAAACAGATGTTCTCATCAGCTGCTACTTAGTGGAAGTGGCTCACGGATTATTTGAATCACGAGCCGTTGGGTTGATTTATTCTGACACAAAACAGCACCGCCCAGTCGGCGAAAAAGCTTCGCAACAGGGAACAATGTGAAATTCCAAGATTATTGGCACAATCAAAAGCTTGCTTTCCTGTCCTTGATTTTAGCGGATAACACAACCTGTGAAAAATCTTCCGCCAAGCCCATAAGATACCAACTGAAAAATAAAAATAGATATTCTCCAAAGTTAGATTCCAGGAGTAACTTTCAAGAATCACTACGAAATAACCCTGTTCCATTTATTTTTTTTATTTTTAAAAGGAAATATTCTATTATTCTGTCCTTTCCAAAATGTGCTCCGAGAAAGGGCAAGTAATCCTCGTTCGTTTAGTTCAAAGTTACAACGGAACTGGAAAAAAAAGGGACTTACGACAGTTTTTCGTATTTACGAGCCCTTGGTCATGTGATCAAAATTTGGACGCTTGGCAAGCGGCTCGTATTTACGACGGTTGTCCCAGGGAAACGTGATCCCCTTTTGCGACCTCCTGACAAGCAAAGTCAACGGGGAAAGCCACTTAACGACCGGGTTCCTAACTTAACAACTGGTAATGTTGTTAAGTTAGGAAATCGGTTCCTAACGGTTAAGTTACTATTAATGGTAACTTAATGGTAAGAAAAGGGTGTAAAATGGGGCAAAACTTGCTTAACAAATGTCCCACTTAGCAACATAAATTTTCGGCCTCCATTGCAGTCATAAGTCAAGGACGACCTATAGTTTACTTAAAAAACAATCAAAACCATCTAATACAAAACCACCAACAATAAAATCGAGTTTGTCTAGTTCAGGCTGTTTTATTATTCCCGGGATGGAGAGCCACTTATCTACAATACAGGTAGTCCTCGACGTACGACCAAAACGGAGCCTAGAATTTACGTCGCTAAGCGAGACACCTGTTAAGTGAGTTTTGCCCCGTTGTACCACCTTTCTCGTTGCCACGGTTGTTAAGCGAATCCAGCTTCCCCCTTGACTTCGCTGGTCGGAAGTTCGCAAAAGGGAATCGCGTGGCCGCGGGACAGTTCAACCGTCATAAGTACATGTCAGTTGCAAAGTGTCTGAATTTGGATCACGTGACCCTGGGGATGCAACGGTCATAAGCAGCAGTAGGTTTTGGATTATTTTACTACTGGTTTGCAGTGCGGTCACGCTCGCTTCGTGCCTGCTCCTGGTTTGCTCATGCTCCTTCCTTCCACGCATGCGCCCGGATTTCCACGCATGTGCTTTGCTCGCGGGCACGCCAGTGGTGAAATGTAAAATTTGTTACTACCGGTTTTGTGGACGTGGCTTGGTGGAGGGGGGGGGGTAATATGACTGAGTGGGTGTGGCCAACTTTTTTTTTTTTTTACTTTTAAAAGCATTTTTTCTACAACCTCTTTAAAGCCTCTGACGATCCCAGCTGACTTACCTGATCGGCAGAAGCTTTTTTTTAAAAAAAGCCTCTGATGATCCCAGCTGACTTGCCTGATCGGCAGAAGCTTTTTTTTTTTTAAAGCCTCTGACGATCCCAGCTGACTTGCCTGATCGGCAGAAGCTTTTTTTTAAAAAAAGCCTCTGATGATCCCAGCTGACTTGCCTGATCGGCAGAAGCTTTTTTTTTTTAAAGCCTCTGACGATCCCAGCTGACTTGCCTGATCGGCAGAAGCTTTTTTTTAAAAAAAGCCTCTGATGATCCCAGCTGACTTGCCTGATCGGCAGAAGCTTTTTTTAAAAAAAAGCCTCTGCCGATCCCAGCTGACTTACCTGATCGGCAGAAGCTTTTTTTTAAAAAAAAGCCTCTGACGATCCCAGCTGACTTACCTGATCGTCAGAAGCTTTTTTTTTTAAAAGCCTCTGACGATCCCAGCTGACTCACCTGATCGGCAGAAGCTTTTTTTTAAAAAAAAGCCTCTGACGATCCCAGCTGACTCACCTGATTGGCAGAAGCTTTTTTTTAAAAAGCCTCTGACGATCCCAGCTGACTCACCTGATTGGCAGAAGCTTTTTTTTTTTTAAAAGCCTCTGATGATCCCAACTGACTTACTGATCGGCAGAAGCTTTTTTTTTTAAAAAGCCTCTGACGATCCCAGCTGACTCACCTGATTGGCAGAAGCTTTTTTTTTTAAAAAGCCTCTGACGATCCCAGCTGACTTACCTGATCGTCAGAAGCATTTTTTTTAAAAAAAGCCTCTGACGATCCCAGCTGACTCACCTGATCGGCAGAAGCTTTTTTTTAAAAAAAGCCTCTGACGATCCCAGCTGACTCACCTGATCGGCAGAAGCTTTTTTTTTAAAAAAGCCTCTGACGATCCCAGCTGACTCACCTGATTGGCAGAAGCTTTTTTTTTTTAAAAGCCTCTGACGATCCCAGCTGACTTACCGATCGGCAGAAGCTTTTTTTTTAAAAAAGCCTCTGACCATCCCAGCTGACTTACCTGATCGGCAGAAGCTTTTTTTTTTTTAAAAGCCTCTGATGATCCCAGCTGACTTGCCTGATCGGCAGAAGCTTTTTTTTTTTTTCCCCCCCAAAAGGTTTCCACAATTTTGGCCACTACTGTAAATGAAACAAGAAACCCTTCATTTCTCAAAACATCCCCAATTGCAAACCTTTGAGAGTGTAGGTCGCCGTTTCCCGGATCGTCTTTGGAGGGTAAACTTCTCCAGAACGTTGCTTATGGTGTAGATCAAAGGGTTAACGTTAGCTTGGGGTGGACCTTGCCGATTTCTCCCGCAGCCTTCAGACTCGCTGACAACCGGATCCGTCATGGCGCTTGCAGCATAGTCCGACTTCCTCCTTGTGTGTTATATAAGCGAGAGGAAGCCAATGTTTTCTTTAATGACATTTTGGCACCTTATCGCTGTAAGTTGAGTAGCGTCTTCCGCGCCAGGCTGTTCTGGCCATTCTTCTTGACCCCATGTCATAATTGTTATGTCTCTCTGTGTGTGTGTGTGTTTGTGTAGGGAAGGCATTGTCGAAAATCTCCATGGGAGCCACTAGCGTTATTTTTAAATTATCTCTTTATTATTTGGTGCTCTCCTCTTAGAACATAGAATAATCGGCTTGGAAGGGACCTTGGAGGTCTTCTAGCCCAACCCCCTGCTCGAGCAGGAGATCCTCTGTGACATGATAGCAGTCTTCCAATATCTCAGGGGCTGCCCCAAAGAAGAGGGAGTCAAGCTGTTCTCCAAAGCACCTGAGGGCAGGACAAGAAGCAATGGGTGGAAACTCATCAAGGAGAGAAGCAACCTGGAACTAAGGAGAAATTTCCTGACAGGCAGAACAATTAATCAGTGGAACTACTTGCCTCCAGAAGTTGTGGATGCTCCAACACTGGAAGTTTTTAAGAAGAGATTGGACAACCATTTGTCTGAAGTGGTGTAGGGTTTCCTGCCTAAGCAGGGGGTTGGACTAGAAGACCTCCAAGGTCCCTTCCAACTCTGCTATTCTATTCTATTCTATTCTATTCTATTCTATTCTATTCTATTCTATTCTATTCTATTCTATTCTATTCTATTCTATTCTATTCTATTCTATTCTATTTCTTATCCTATCCTATCCTAGTCTAGCCTAATCTAGTCTACACTACTCTACTCTACTCTACTTGCTCTATTCTACTCTACTCTACTCTACTCTACTCTACCCTACCCTACCCTACCCTACCCTGTTCTATTCTATTCTATTCTATTCTATTCTATTCTATTCTATTCTATTCTATTCTATTCTATTCTATTCTATTCTTCTATTATATTCTTCCACTCTACTCTACTCTACTCTATTCTTCTCTACTCTACTCTACTCTACTCTACTCTACTCTACTCTACTCTACGATTCTATTCTATTCTATTCTATTCTATTCTATTCTATTCTATTCTATTCTATTCTATTCTATTCTATTCTTCTATTATATTCTTCCACTCTACTCTACTCTACTCTATTCTTCTCTACTCTACTCTACTCTACTCTACTCTACTCTACTCTACGATTCTATTCTATTCTATTCTATTCTATTCTATTCTATTCTATTCTATTCAATTCTATTCTATTCTATTCTATTCTATTCTATTCTATTCTATTCTATTCTATTCTATTCCAGATAAACGATTGTCCAGTTTCTTATTGGAAGCCTCCAGTGATGGAGCACCCACAACTTCTGAAGGCAAGCTGTTCCATATTACGGTTAGATCTATGTAGAATGTATGATGTATTAATGTAGACCCCAAATGTTCCTACATTAGGGTTAGATGATCATGGGTTTCTCCACAGATTGTCTTCATCCAGACTCCAAAACAGAATCTGCCATCCTTCAGAAGCCTAGGATGGGCTTACCTGAATCATGCTTCTTAACAGTACAAACTTGAGAATCCATTTGGTATATAGTAGGCACCAGGCTAGAAACCAGGTGACTCTGAGTTCTAGCTCCTCCTTAGGTGCAAAGCCAGCTGATCTTGCAAAGCCAGGTGATCTGTAAGGAATAGAATAGAGCTAGAAGGGTCCTTGGAGGTCTTCTAGTCCAGCCTCCACTCTGCTAAACAACTAATTCCCACAACACTGTCTAACTATTTGCTAAGACTGTATTACTATTATTCTTCTCATCCTTCCTATTACCTAATTCCTTAGCATCTTATGACTATAACCTTGTTGCTTCTATCTTTACGATTTAGATTGTTTTATATAGTTTCCTC